>NW_017306799.1:435672-491531 GCF_000935625.1 Nanorana parkeri | reverse complement strand
AGTGGTGAATAAATACCACCAAAAGAAAGCTCTATCTGTCCCCAAAAAATGGTATAAAATTCATTTCAGTACAGCGCTGCATGACGGAATAAATGTCAGTCAAAGTACCGCAGCGCTGAATACTGAAAAATGGCCTGGATGGGAAGGGGGTTTAACACCGCGGATGCCAACTGGTTAAAGGAGTTGGTAATAAAGTAAAAAAGCAGATTTTAAGGATGCAGATTTTTGTTGCTAATTCCCTTTTCCCTATATAGGACAAGAGCAAAGAAATAAGGACTGGGCTGGGGGAAGGGGGCATTTTTCCCCAGGCCTGTATGAATATGTTGGCTGGTGGCACTGATACTTCCCCATTCAGACATCAATCATAGCAGGACTTGCAGTCAGTTTAATATTCCTGGCATTAAATACCTGCTTGCCAATTGCTAATACCTGTGATCACAATGTCTGACAGAGGGAAGTCTTCCACTACCAACGTCCTTCAAGGCTCTGAGATGTCATGTGAAGCAATGCTCAGAGCTGTATTGGAAGCTGATACTAGAAGATGTGAAAAAGTGTGCCCCAATTACCAAGTCATTTAGAAACACCTACCTTTCACAAAGCCCACCTATCAGCGTGGCATGCCCTCCGTAATCTATGCCCACCATAAAATGTGCTAGTTAGGTGGTGCACCCCCAGGCTGAAGGTTTCTGGTTCTCCTCTGGATAAGGTTATGCTTGCAGATTGGCTTAACTTGCTTGAATATATTAAATAGCTGGTTTGTATTAGTAACACACTTATTCTTTAAGTACACGTGATCTCCAGATGCTAATACACACTAAAGAAGTCTAGTTTTGGCCTGTATTCTGTCATTCTGTTGAACAGATGGGTGCCTCAGGGAATCTAAGGACAGGGGAAAATAGGGTGTTGTGTTTTGACATAACGTATTTCACATGGTTTTAACTTTTTCACTTGTAACTGTGGTTTTAAATATTTGCAGTAAACTTTTCTAAGGGTGTAATATAATTCCTGTTTTCTTCCTATAAAACAAATTATATGTATTTGTAATAGTATAAAGTTTACAGTGAAATGTGTTAGTCTGTTATAGATTTAAACAAGAACTCCGGGCAGACATTTTATTATCCTTTGTAGTGGGGCTACACCTGCACTTCAGGGGTTATCTGCTTGTTTTTGTATAGGGTGAAAAAAAAAGTTATACTCACTTAAACCTCCGAGCCAGCCAGCTCTTAGGCCAGTACCTAGAGTGTCTCTCCCCCTCTACTGCAGTGATCCAGGAATCCTAGCGTCATCACGTCCAATACAGTGTATAGGGCGTGAGGACGTCGAGGGATATACCATCACTGCAGAGGATGAGGAGACGGGCTTGAGGGAGCACTGCCGGCTTGGAGGATCAGGTGAGTATAACTTTTATTTTACCCTAGGCAAAAATGAGCAGTTAAAGTAGTATAAGGGCTTGTTCACACCAAAAGTGGTGCTTTCCAGAGCGGTAGTTGCTGGAACGCACCACAATCTTCCCCTTGTGTTCTGGGGCGGGAGGGGACGTGGCGGTGCATTGAATTCAATGGCACCGCTTCCACGCCCCCTCCTGCCCGCAGTGCGATCGGACGCGTGGCAAAACGTTGCCTGCATTCCGTTCGCACTGCGGGCCGGGGGCGTGGAAGCGCTGCCATTGAATTCAATGCACTGCCACGCTCCCTCCCGTCCCAAAATGCAGGGTGAAGTTTTGTGAGCGATCACGGTGCGTTCCTGCAGCTACCACCCTGGAGTGCACCGCTTTCGGTGTGAACAAGGCTTTAAACTCTCAAACTTTTTTTCAATAATGAATCCAGATGAAACAAATATACATTGCCCAGCAAAGCATTGCTTTACTTTTTTGCCCAAACATTTACAATTAAGCACTTAAACTCATCATGTTTCTGAACAGCTGCACATCCAAGTCTCTCAGCTTCCAGTGTAAGATCACAAGGGATAGTGCAGACTCCAGCAACTGTTCATCTACTAGCTTGGTGAAGGTAGGAGAGGGGACCAGGGGGGAGGGAAGTAGCTTGCTGTGTCTGTGTGTTTGTGGAGACACACACAGCTTACTAGTACACACAAGGATGACAGGAAGTCAGGACCAGAGCTCAGGGGACCAGTTGATACTGCAGGAAACGTAGAAATAAAGGAGCAGCATCCATTGTAAGTGATTTCATCAGCATTTGAAATAGCTTAAAATCCGTTTGACTTTAATATCACTTTAACCATTGCAGTGCAGGGGCAACCCTACTGGAAGGGTTTATACAATTTCTGTCTGGAGTTCTGCTTTCAATATTACTTTTCACCTGACACCTTCATATTTCTCTTTGTGATTCATGCCGTGCACCATTTGTGACTGATACTCAACTTTGTTTATATTTGAATCAGAATTAGGTTTAATTTAACAGACGTAAGATGGAAAGCACTTGCTTTGGTGTGGGGGTGGTGGATGGATTTTGTTTTATATTCCTTCCACACCCCTCCTAAATGCCAGACGTTTTATTGGATTAGAGTTTGTTTTCCCAAAAAAGGAGAAACTTTATGTGCAGTCATCTCTCTCTTTTTCCAGCTCTTGCCAAATGTCCTCAGACTAGTGGGTGGCCGCCCAAAATGTGGAGGACCTCTTAGACTGGTAAACATTGGCAGGAATTAGTAACGTGTCACATGGGTGTTACAGCTAGCAGATGACTGGTCCCTTTAAGAGGACGGTGTCCTCACATTCATGTGTCCTGGAGCACAGCACGGTGGCTTGTATGTGCTGCACTCAGGTCATGCTTCAGGTTAGACGCTTGAGCTCAGAATGATGCTGGAGGTAAGACATGCACAGTCCTGGCCCAAACACCTCCCCTTCATTTTCTTCTTAACCCGTTCAATGAATAAAATATCTCCGTAGTTTCCGTCAGGATGTGTCAGCTCTGTACAGACAAACCTAATCGAGGGTTTCCCAGTGTCTATGTACATGTGTTTGAATAGCTCTTAGGAAAGTGTTCAGAGCTGCTAAGCAGTTAACTATGCAAAGCATTCATTTTGTTTTATTTGACAGTGCACGACTCTTTATGAATACCTCTCTTTTTATAGAAAAGCTGCTGGTTTGACAGATTAGTTTATTGTGAAAGTGCAGCTCCAGGCAAAATAAACCACCTATTATTGTATTTGTTAAAATGAAATGTATTTGCAAAGGTGTTAGTTTAATTGTGTTAAATGCGTCTTTCCATCATCTTCTGACAAGTCGCCGGACAGCAGAAATCAGACTGACAGTGGAAGTTAGGTACTGGGAGCAATGCAGCTCTGTGGCATTGCACAATGCTGTCATCCAGTCATGTTTTCAGGCACTGGAAGCTGGCGGAAGTGGTGTTTTTCCAGCTTGCAGGAGGAAAAGACCGGGAGGGTCTTGTGATGATGTTTTTTCCATAGTCTAAGGCAGGGGTAGGCAACCTTGGCACCCCAGCTGAGGTGAAACTACAAATCCCATAATGCATCTGCCTGTGGGAGTCATGCCTGTGGCTGATAGAGTCTTGCAGTGCCTCGTGGAACTTGTATTTCCACAACAGCTTGGGTGTCAAGGTTGCCTACCCTTGGTCTAATGAGTAGACAGGTGACACAGGAACCCAGTAAATAGTTGAATCTCCCTACTGGATGTGCATTGTGGCAGGTGTGTGAATGACAACAGTGGGTGAACAGAATTATAAAAGTTTGGCAAGTGTGGTCCTTGAGATAATTGCAGACAGAAAATGGATGCAGCTGTAATAGTCACGAATAGACCTCTAAGGATGATGTCACACAAGAGCTTTTCACAGCAGGGTTTTTTTTTCGACACTGGGGAATAATGTGCCTGCTCCTATAGAGGAAGAAGTGGTGGGGGAGCCCTGGCTAGATGAGTATTAGTGTGTCATGGAGTCCGTTTACACGGACATTGTCACTTTGGTCTGAATTGTGGGGTTTCACTAAAAGGGAATGTGTATGCTGCCGTTAATTATTTACTTATTTGTTATGCTTAAGACTAACAAAAATGTATAACTTTTTAGCTAAATGGAAATCATTGTATGTGCATTATTCATTGTGGCCAGCAGCTGGAGCTCTATGTTATTCTGTATAGTTTCAGCAGGCTAATTCCACTGCTTTATAATGTTTGGATCAAACAAATGCACTGCGCTAATCAATAATCATAATGCGTGAATACTATAGTGCTAAATATAAATTAGATCACATATAGCCAATATAATTAATAAATACTCATACATAGTAAAAAGTGTTTCTCATTGTAATATCTCCAGTAGAGATTAAGTGCAAATTGGTAATTAAAAGTCCACCATAAATTGATGCAAAAAAAAAGGGAAAAAAGTGACAATAGTGCCAAGATATATATAAAAAACAAAAAAAACATCAGTGATAAGTCCTTCTTATAGCTGTAGTGTGCAAACTCCCGGTGACTGTGAAACACACGGCACTCACCAGACTTCCATATTCAAAGAGGCATACAGTAACAATCCCGTATCGCAATCACAGTGAACGTTTGCTCCTCCACTCGCAATTGGAACTTCCTCCTCCACTCTGTGCTCTTTCACTAGAAAGCTTCTGGTTCAGGTGTGGTCGTTTAAAAAACGTATACCTTCCCCAGAGAGGATAATAAACACATAGTGTAATATGCCAAAAACTGTTTTTTCTTTAAAAAACATTTAAAAACACTTACAAGATCCCCAGAAACAATCGCTTTTTCAAAAAAAATTCCAATCCGTCATGAACAAGCCAGTCAAATAATCACACAATTAAAATCCTTCCAACTTAGTGTGTCCCAACCTCAGTGCGTGTCCACTTCTTTCGCCGCGTTTCGTACAAAGACTTTTTCAGGAAAGTGCAGACGTACTGAGGTTACTTGTTACTTTCCTTATATATCTAGCTGGGAGATAAAGACTTTTTCAGGAAAGTGCAGACTTACTGAGGTTACTTGTTACTTTCCTTATATCTCTAGCTGGGAGACAAAGACTTTTTCAGGAAAGTGCAGACTTACTGAGGTTACTTGTTACTTTCCTTATATCTCTAGCTGGGAGATATAAGGAAAGTAACACGTAACCTCAGTACGTCTGCACTTTCTTGAAAAAGTCTTTGTCTCTCAGATAGAGATATAAGGAAAGTAACAAGTAACACAATCATAAATTAACAGGAATTGATGTAGAGCACTTCCTGTTCAATCATAATTGGGGACACAGTAAATATACTCTGTCCTCAATTATTTACAAACACTCACTAAACAGCTGATCGTTGAGTAACCGTTCTCCATCCTGACTCGCTGTCACAGGAGGCTGAGCGGGCGGTGCAGGGAGGAAGGCTCAGTGACACGGCTGACAGCTGACTCCTCCCCCGCACTGCCGGCTTTGCCTCCTGTGACACAGACCACTGACAGCGCTCTCTTCCCCACCCCGCTCAGCCTCCTGAAAGTTTCTCTCCTCCCCAATGGACATTGCTCTGTGTCAGAGGGGACACAGAGCAGCGCCCAGCAAGGAGAAAAAAAAACAGGGATTCACCGCAACTTTGGACAAAATGCTTCCTGCATTTTGCCCAAAGTACCATTTTCGGCCGATATGTTTCGGTGGCCGAAATTTCAGTGCAGCCGTAGAAACATCAGATGTGAAATGTAGAGATGAAGATCACTATTAGAAGTGGTCTGCTGCTCCACAGCTGTATCACTGAATCAGATACAGACCCCATAAAGAAAAACAATTGTAAAAATTAATTAATTAATTAATTAAACAAAAAAAACCTCCACCCATTTATCCTGGTGTTACACCAAATACATTGGCTGTTCTGGGTGACCTGTGCATTTTCCCTGCAAGCATGCGCAATGTCATTCAGAATTTTACCACGTTTTGGAACACACCTTAACACATAAAAAATCGGACATTACTTTTTTTTTTTATGCAGCATACCGCATACGTACAGCATGTGCATTGTGGTGCGATGCAGTTTGGGTAAGTTGCACGCTACTGGTGTGTCATTTAAAATGAATGGCACTGTAATGTATGCACAGCATTGCACAGGTTACCATGTGGCGTTAAGACCTGTTTTTTCACGCGTCAGTGCAACACAAATTTATGAAAACCAAACTATTGTGCAGCTTCTGGATGTTGGAAATACAACATATTATGCTAATGTACTGTTATGTCTTTTGGACACTAGATGGTGCTGTGGTGCAGTGCTGGTCTCTATACCTATGTATGCTTGTCTGTGATACACAGGAGGTTTTATCTGTACATATGTTTTCCTCTCTACTATGCTGTATTCCTGTATACATACATGTAATGTCCTGATAAGCAAGTCAAACTTAATTCAGCATTCCTCAAGGTCTTAGTGCTTCATCTAAACACATAACCAACACTGGACATGTTGGGCACCCCTCATATTTACTAAGTTGAGCACCCCTCCCCTAAACTATTATAGCCATTAGCTCCTGGCCAGGTTTAGCTGCAATGTTCTGTTATACTATGGAAGAATGTCCTCTGGAATGTGCGTGGTTACCATTAGTAATTCGGTGGGATTTCTTTGCTGGAGTATTTATCTGTACAGACGGTTGTCTAGGCAGCAGTGGGGTCTAAATGACTCAACTAATAACTAATAACTAAGAAACTGGACGTCTGATGTGTGAGCTCTGGAAAATCAGTGAAAACAAAACAGTTTAGAAATCTGTTTATAGTAAATGCCAAAATATTTAGATTAAAAATAGTGACCATGAAAACCATGTCCAGTATATATTTACATATGTCAAAGTAAATATTGGATATTATTATTATTAAGTTTCTATAAGCAGTTCCACAAACACTCTGGTGTTGATGCACTATTTTGTGCGTTAGCTACACAAATAATCCTGATTCTGGGCAGCCTGGTCAGCCTATTAAAAAGAAAAAACAAAACATTTCTTCCTTTACATGATATTCCATGGACTTATAATTAAAATATCACACTTTACATGAGATACTAGGGCACCTGTTAGCATTTCAAAGTTCTTTCGTGACACAACCAGGGCAAACATCGCTTGGTCTCGAGCTGCCTAGCGTATTGTGGGAGTTTGACACCATTTAGAGTCTGTTGAATTTCAGTCAGGCAGAGCTTATAAATAAAATGCTTATGTAATGAGTAAATATAGCTGCCCCATGTACATATATAGGTTTGTAAAAGAGTACTAAAGCCAATTCTTTTTTTTTTTTGGCTTTCGTTCTCTTTTGGGTCACATGAGTACAGTTACTAATATACTGCTGTGACCCTAAGGCCTCATTTACACCGCCATAAAATATGCTGCGCATGGATGCGAGCAGCGTTTTTTCCATATGAAAAAACAGGCTTCATACAGTAGCTGCTTATGGAGCCGTATTTTTACGCTGCGCAAAAAAATGGAACTGAGATGCGTCCGGGCTTGGAATTGCTGCGTATTTTACGCGCTTGCACACATATGCGCGTGTGTGCGCGTGTATATGCATGTACAGTACATTAAAGTTTCTATTACAAATTATGCATTCTGGGATTGCATACAGTATGCGTATATACATGCAAATACGCACATACGTACTCGCATATATGAGACTACACATTTACAAATATGCGTACAATTTTGCACTTGCGTTGTGTGTGAATGAGACCATACTCTTCCTCTGTAGAAGACTGCACTTGGCACACAGACTGATACCCTACCCCAAGACCCTCCTCTCTCTAAACGTCCTATGGCACTAACTATCATTGTCTGTAACCCTAACAGTAACCCACACACTAACCCCTTTCTGCCTGGGGTTATCATAACCCCTTGCTTGCATAGTCACCTCTTCTGCACCAGGTTCGTGCCCAAGATCAAGGCTTTGAGACCAGGTTCACACCTTGGCGATCCGTGACCGGGCAGAATTCGTGCACGATACCGTGCGGATGGCCGTGCGGTCACAGAGTCGGCCACCTCCGACGATCGCGCTGGCGGTGTCATTATTTTCTAATGGTACTCCAGTCACGCCAGGCGGATCCCGTGGTTTCCCGCCACGATTCTGCCCCTGAAACCAAATACGGTCGCGACTAAAACAGTTGTGAGTCGCAAAAAAAAGTACATATACCTTTTTTCTGCGACTGCCAGGCGGATTTAACCCCATTGAAATCAATGAGGCCATGTGGCAATCTCTGTGTGCAGTTGTGCATGACCGCGTCCCGGATCAACCAGGTCTGCATGGGCGCTGAGATTCAAAAGATGCCAGCGTCAGAATTCACTGTTTAGAATTACATTTTGCTCTTTTGTATCAGGGATGCTTTGTTAGCATAGCAAACATTTGTGTCAGTTCTCACTGTGCACCTATTCCTCTTTGATATACTGTAAGTTTAATACAATACAGGTCAATCTAAAATAGGTGCTTTGCTGATTTTGATTACTTTAAGTAAATAGACCATCATTATCTGGCTTAGCTGTCCTCCATATCTTAGCCATCTAAGGAGCAAGCCATTTCAAAGCTACCATGGAAAGACCCATTATAACAAACTATTAAACATAAGTAAAACAGTCAATAAGGGGTTGTTAACACTTCTGTCAGGGAATTTGATAAAATGGGAGGGGAAGGAGGATATTCTATCTTTTTGGTTTTTATTAGTGTGACTTGAATGTAATGGTATGAATTCTTTCACCTGTACCAGGCAAGATTATCAGACAACTCTCTTATTTATACTGAAGGCTTCAATAGTTCTTGTACAAAAATTACGTTTGTTGTCTGTTCTGTGGCTGTTAGTGCACATTAGTCATGGAGACGCTGAAAATGTGTTTTCATTTGTTATTATAGCAATTGAAATAAATGCAGGCAAAACACATAATTCAGTGTCAAAGGTACATAATACGTTTTTTGTATTGCAAAGATTTGTTCCTTTTCTGCTGTATGAGTTGTTTTTCTATTGTTTAGAAAAGCCACTCAGATTGTAATTGCAGGCTGCTGAGCATTAAACAGTGCTTTTCACTGTATTATTCATTATTTTTATCTAATGCACTACAGACAAGCTCTAAAACACTTTGCTTGAAATATATGGCTAGTGTCTAATGTTTTGTATGTATTGGTCTCTTGACTAACATGTAACATGACTAAACCCCCTCCACAAAAATGCAATATATTGCAGCTTGCCAGTCCTTAGATGAGGTGGCTTAATTAGTTTTACTTTTTCATGCAAAGAACATTTTCAGCAACTGCAGAAAATACCTATTGATCTTGCTCGAAATGCAGTGTCAGTTCCAAAGAGTTGAACTGGAAGCATAAAATAATTTTATTGTCCTTATGTAACCTACTAATCTCCCCATTCCCCATGTAATGGGGTAATCGAAGGTAGTCATATTTAAAGTCCAGCCTGGGTGGCAACCATGGCTCCATCCATAGATAGAGTGAAGGTGTGTAGCCACTAAGGGGCAGGATGTGTGTTATTCGCAGGATTAACAGGTGATTATAGAGGAAAACAATCCTGAAGAAAGAATCAAATGCAGCCGCCACATCTAAAGACTGTTAAGGTGCACTATATTACATTTACATTTTTTGGGTTTGGATACTCTATAAGGATATTTGTACATGAGCTCGCCGGCACCTGGTGGTGGTGAACAGTTCACTCAGTGAATCTCACACATGCTGCTTTTTCAATTCTATTTCTATAGATTTATTTTCAGATTTATTAAATTATAAAAACCATCTCACCATCTGACACCCAGTTTGCACATCATTGAGAACATGTACATACTACAGGGACATCCAGCCATAAAAAATAAAAAAATTCTTGCCCTAAGGAGCAGATAGCAAACAAAATATACAAACTTAATTGCAATAAATATAATAAACAATAAGTATAAAACCAAAGATTAAACTGTGTGGTCACCTAGATTGGTGAGGAATCTGATAGTATACATTTATATGAGATTGTCTGAAATAGTTAATTGGATGAAATCTGAAAAGTAAGGGATCTCCTGGTAACCAGATCTGCTAGATTTATTTTCCTGAGTGTTTCCTACAGGGTTATTCACAAAAGGGAGAAGAGTTTGGAGAAGGCAGGAGAAGTGAAGAATCTAGGCCAAAATATTTGATTAGGAAAAATTCTCCAATTTAGCTTTTCCAGTTCAGCTATGTTGTCCTAGATCATTGGTTCTCAACTGGTGGGTCGTGACCCAAAAGTGGGTTTGCGACCCCGTGTTCAGTGGGTTGCTGCATGCCTTCCTCTTTTCTAGGTGCCTTCCTCTTTTCTGGCCTCCCCCTAGCGCAGCACTGTCCATTCTCACACCGAGCAGCCATTCAAAAGATGTTGCCCGGCACAGAGTGGCAACTTGTGGTGGGCTGGGGGGATGGCCGCGAGGGAGCACCAGCCATCTGTGAATTGCTTATAGCTCCCGTGCATGTTCTGTAGAGGTGCCTGGACTGGAGTGACATCACATTCTGGCTCCTGGCACCTCTACAGGGCACGCAGGGGAGCTATACAAGCAATGCAAATATGGATGGCACTCCATTACAGCACAGCAGCCCACACTGCGACTTGGGTCGCGACTTAATGACCGAGGACAAATGTGGGTCCTGAGGTTAGACAGGTTGAGAACCACTCTCCTAGATTGTTCACTTCTGCCTTCTCCAAACTCTTCACTCTTTTGTGAATAGCCCTGCTAGTCTTGCTGTCAAGTCCTCCATTCTCTTACTTCATAAATCGTAAGAAGATCAATTTGAGATGGAGCTGTTAAGATGGGATAAAACAGCATAAAAGCTTTGATAATTCGTTTTTTCAGGTTTGTAAATACATTTTTAAAGGAGACATTTTATGAATTGAATTAAAACCTGTGAGATGTTCCAGTATAGAGGACACTATGCTACAGATCTGCCTTATCTCTAGGTATTACCCATAGAAAGTTCTCCAACTGGGTCTTACCATCATTAGAGAAAGATATATAATATTTTCAGAGGTGTTGCATTGATTATTATTGTATGACAGTCACTTCCTGTATTCTATCCCATAAAAGCGGGATGGAACACCTGGCCTACCATTGATTCCCACTAGAGGTTGACTGTTATGGATTTATCAGAACCGATACCAATTATAAGCCACCTTTCAGGATGACTACCGATATCAGGTACCAATATTGTGTTTACATCCAGCTGCGCCAGCAGTTGAATGAAAACAGCAGACAGTCGCCTGATATCTGTTGACCCCTACTGGGCCTCCGCTCCCTCCCACCCCATTCATCTGCTGGCGGCAGTATTCCGCAGCTGGCAGCTGAATGTAAACAGCAGGCAGTGCAATAGCCAGCCTGCTATTGGCTATTTCAAATTGCAATAGGAGGCTGGCTATTGCACCCGCCCACTGCCTGTTGTCAATCAGCAGTGGAGGACCTGAAGGAGAAAGTTAGATGATGTTATATGATTCTCACAATGCATGCCAGGCTGTTGGGGAGTCCTAGACACCCTGAGGGTGAAAGGGACTTGGACACCAGAAGAAGCTCATCTTCCAATCAACATTCTTGAGCTCAAAATGATCTGTTTGTCCCTTCAACACTGGACACCCCTATTGGAGGGTCATCCAATCAGGATCCAGTGAGACAACACCACAGCAGTGGCATATTGCAATCATTAGGAAAGAACCAGGAGTCTTCTGCGAGATGGGAAACAGATTTGGTATGGGACAGAACCTCTCATTACAGCCTTCGGTATGGATAATTGGCAGGAAGACTTTCTCAGCCAACAATGCCTAGACTCATTGGATTTGTCCCTTCACCCAGAGGCATTTCCTGGCCTCTGTCACAGGTGGGGGGTGGCAGATATGGACCTTCTAGACTCCATGTTCAACCACAAACTGGACAGGCTTGTTTTCAGATGCAGGGATCCACAACATAGTGGATGTCCTGGTGGCTCAGTGGGATCAGTACAGCCTTGAATCTATCAAGGGTATTCCCTTTTCCACTCTGACTCACAAAAATACCTTCCTAATTGCTATCTCCTCTTCAAAGAGTGTTTCTGAGTTATCGGCCCTGCCTTGTAAAGTACCTTAACTTATTCTACACTTGAGACCCAGAACCTCCTTTCTTCCTTTGGTGGTTTCTACCTTTCACCTCAACCAGGGCATTGTGCTTCCATTCCTCTGTCCGACCCCAGTACATTTTAAGGAGCTCTCTCTTCATTGTTTGTTGTAAGAGCTGTTCATGTTTATCGTGCAGCTACAACTCCCTTCAGAAAGACTGACTCTTTTTCCCATTTCTCAGTGACTCCGACAGATCATACAATGAATGTAAAAAAAAAAATTAAAAATCACCACACTTCTCTTAAGTTACCCCAAAAGCAGCCAGCTAAAAACTGTTATATACACCCACACAGTAAATATAAGTATTAAAAAGCAGCCGCGCTCAAAATATCTACAATCAAATAGGCATATAACAGAACACCATAAATATAAAAATATATAAAAAGTGATAAAAGAGGAGTTCTCAATCAGAATGACTCCACTCACTATAAATAAATAAAACGCACACAGACAAATAGACACAAATGCAGGCCTTTTAATATATAAATATACATTCATAAACATAGAAACTATATAAAAATAATATATAATACATAAAAATCCATAGTCCAGCTAATTCAATTAATTATAAGTTCAAAACTGCTGTTTTCCTCCACTGAAGTGTCTGTGCCCCCACCCTTATAAGGAAAAGGGAACTGCAGGATCAAACAAAGCTGCTTACCAGATCACTTGACCTCACTAACAAAAGGAAGTCAAATAGTGCTCCTTACACTGCCTCTGGTGTTAGGCTGGGTTTACACCTAGGTGTATCGAATATGCGCGTTTGTCGCGCGCTTCTTGTTGCGCGATTCGCTGTAAAAATACGCGCGATAAAAGGGCTACTTGGCTGTATCCCAATTGAAACGCCCGACAAAAACGCCCCAAAGAAGCTCCTGTACTTCTTTGGGCGTAGCGCGTTCATACGGCCTGTAATACGCCCAGGTGTGAACCATACCCATAGGAAATAATGGGATTTTGGTGTTTGAGCGTTTTGCAGAGCGTAGGAACGCGCTACAAAACGCCCAGGTGTGAACCGGGCCTTAATCACTGGTTCCTGCCACGTTTGGTCACCTCATCACTCCTGGAGGATGCATACACTCCCCACATTAAGGGCCCTTACTTTTTCCTTCTGCCGCAACCAATTCTGGTATACACCCCAATGGATACAGCACAACGCACACAGTAATTCTGGGTACCCTCTTCCTTTATCACATCTCCTCTCTTAGATCATCATGCATCCTTAGGGATAAGGTTCCACCTTTCCTGTCAAGCCACACTCTACTAAACAGTAAGTGCATCCTGGGCTGAAGCAAGTTTTTGGTGTGATGTACAACACTAAGCTATTTGTACTGTAGATAGCCTCTAGTTTTCTATACTGTTGTTATGTGGGCTTCTTGCCTCTTGAAGTGCATTACGAAACACAGGTCCCACCCCTCTGTGTTGGTGATCTAGTTCTAAGACTGCTTTTCTGAAAAATTGAAGTATGATGCGCAGGTAAAGTAAGTGCAGATCAGTTGCTACGGTACCAGTGTTGCATTATTCATTCTAACATAATCTTTTTATACAACCCAGCCTAATCCCTTTATTTACAAAGAATTAAAGCTTTCTTGATTGTTAGGGGATGTTTCACTTTGCATCTTCACATCTGATCTTTTTTAGTGGCACATTGGTAATAGAATATTTCAGCCAGGCAGATAATAGGTCACTGACCTGAACAGAAGTATGTAACTCCTAGATCTAACAAGTACCCGGAAAACTGTCACGATACACTGAACACCTGATTAATAATTTAGCAGTTTTTTAAATAAAATGAATACTTAATTAATAATTCATGTGAGCATTCCTATTCCTCGTGGATAAGCCTTGAAAGTACCTTAATTCATAGAACATAGTCCTTGTGTATGTTTACTTTTGAAAGACTAATACTAATACACTATAAGTCACTAAAAAGGAATGTATTTTTTATCCTTCCATTAAGTTAACTTGTGAATGCAGCAATGATACACAATTTAAGGATATTCTTCATTTTAAACACAAACGATTTACTGTGAAGTATCACTACAAAACTGGTTCTGGAAAAGTTTCCAAGCACTGCTGCTTGGTAATTGGCCAAGCGCTGTCTCATAGGGGCAGGGAGAGAGTTCCTCAATGCCATGCAAATTCACACTAGAGCATAACTTTTACTACTACTGCTCAAGCACCCCTGGCAGTGGTATAGTTTGGCCAGAACCCTGTTACTATCATTACGTGCCGCCTGGCTTCCTGATTGGCCGGGAAGCCGGTTCCATGCTGTTTGGCTGGCTCGATCCGGATTGGCTGGGAATCTGGCTTCCTGGTCAATCCGCATCGAGCCGGCCAAACAGCATGGAGCCGGCTTCCCAGCCAATCAGGAAGCCAGGCGGCGAGTCATTACCCTCCGCCCGGGTTCCTGATTGGCCAAGAAGCCGGCTCCATTTTCCCTTGCGGCACCGCCGGTCAGAGGAAATTTCCCTCTGACTGGAAGCTGGAAGTTCCGGTATCAAGGGTTAAGTATCAGAGCATTTGGGCGAGAAGGAGTACTCGCCCAAATACTCGGTATCAGCACAACCCTAGTGAATACCATCATTAAAGGCATTAACTACAAATATTTGCCAGAGTGCAGATTTTTTTTTAACATCTGTATAAAAGTGTTTTTTAACCTGTAAAGAATTTAATCTTGTAAGCATGCGTAGATTTACAGGCACAGAGAAAACAGGACTTCTTTAATGTTCTTTCTTCATTTAGTTTTATAAGACTGGTTGCCACTGCGCCCTCTATTTTCCCACCAACTGGTCCTGCAATTTCCCGTTTATTTATTTTTGCAGCGAGCGTTGATGAAACTACACCACAGGAAGGACACAGGAGTCTCATGCTCCTACACTGAACCGCCTACTATAACTGCGTCATTTGATTGACAGGTCAGGAAACTCCTGGTCTATCACAGCCATCCACACCTGTGATTGGCAGGACATGCAAATGAACACAAGGTTCAATGTAAGTGCCCTTTCTCACAGCCAAATATAATTGGACTGTTCACACCACAAACTCCGCGTTCCAGTGCGTTTGGCCACTGGAACGCAAGCCGGCCGGCTCCCTGCATTCAGGGGCGGGAGGGAGCGTGGCGGTGCATTGTAGTCAATGACACCGCAGTCACGCCCCCCGCATTAGTGCTTGCGTTCCGGTCCAGTGCGTTCTGCAAAAATAGTGCTTGCAGTATTTTTGCAGAATACACTGGACCGGAATGCAAACACTAATGTGTCTGCATTCTGGGTGCAGGTGATTGCACTGCGGGCGGGGGCGTGGCTGCCGTGCCATTGACTTCAATGCACCGCCACCCCCTCTCCCGCCCCTGAATGCAGGGAGCCGGCCGGCTTGCGTTCCAGTTCGTTCCAGGGGCCAAACGCACTGGAAGGCAGACTTTATGATGTGAACCGGCCCTAAGGCGCCTATCACATGGCGTTCCAATCAGGTCCCCCTGTCAGTTTTTCATTGGAAGCGTTTTGTAACTCTAAGGGCAGTTGGATGTAAGTCCACATTTACGGGCTGTTGAATGTAAGTCCTGATTACCTCCTAGTTCGTCTAGGTCTGAAAAAAAAAAGAACAGGATGGATCTGAGGTAATTGGATGTAGATGCATGTCTGCTTATATCTGACTGCCCATAGACCTAACATGGGTCTGGTTAGTTCAACTGAGCTGACAAATGTGAAATCCATTCTTTGCTCCCCCGATCAGCAGGGAATGTGTACATGGATCCCCTTCTGATCGGAATGGACGGTGTGAAAGGGTCCCAAAGACCAGGTAAGGCTCTTTAGAAAAAAAAAAAGTGGTTACATTATAGTTGTGTTGCTGTACCATGATGTTACAAGGTGTCTTGTGTTGTAAGCTCTGTGATGTGCTTTATAGTGTAGCATCTCCTGTATCCTGTAGCTTGTATAGTGAATAAAGATGCAAAGCTGCCAGTAGGAGACAGTGTGAAGCACAGCATCCCTGCTCTTCCCTCCTTCCTTTCTGTTACATGAAGATGCATGGGTGTGGGGGTGGTGCTGCCCAGCAGATGTGCTGTGGGTGATCGCCTCTGGGTTGGGAGTCTCTTCCCAACCTTCACTAATCTGCAGTGAGAGGTGGAGACAGAAAGGAGCTGCTGGCACTGACACAGAGAGGGAGGGTGTACATTGTACCCAGCAGTGGGGGGCGTGAAGCTGCAGTGCAGAACTGCGACAGCCTTTTGCATAGTCACTTGTGTCTCCTATACAGATGCAGATTGACCTTCTGGAATTGCTTTGTAGTTTTTACTAATGTGCCTGCATGCTGTGTCACATGTGCACCTTGCAGCCATTCTTGTGATGGCAACTGCATTGGAAGAAACATAGCAAAACTGCTCATGCATCTGCCGCTATAAGGACACTGTATGTTGCTGCTGCTTGAATTTTTCAGGGTCAGATAGAATGTCTGCTGTGGCAGTAGGCAGTATGTCAACTAACGAGGATGCTGCCTGCACCTACTCTTGGTCATTTTCCTTCCCATCTCACTCTGCACCTGTGTCATTGACAGAAGAAGCGCATTTTCATATTTCACAATGGAGAGTGTAGATTCTGCCTGATATAGAGCCTTTCATCAATGTGTAGACTGCGCACGGGGATACCTGAAGAAGTGTGCATTCGTAGTTAATGTCTTCTCGTGATGCTGGAAACATTCCACTTAACGTTAGCTGTGCTTTGTGTTGTCATCCTGCAAGTACTAAACTCTTCTGAGAACGATGAGAAAGAAATGATTCCTGCTAGGAGGTAAATACATGAAGCCAGAGTATGTCGTCCTCCAGGATGTCTCCCCAGCAATTGTTTGTAGTGGAAGTTACTCTGAAGTATTTTACGTCATGTGGTCAGCTGTGAGTTCTTCTTCTTGCTGCTTGATCTCTAATCTGTAAATATGCATCATACCTGCTAAGTGGATGTTGGCACGGTGATATCTTCATGTTGGACTGCTGTCATCTCGGTATTCTAGGCCAGTATGGGGGAGAAGGCTGACTATCAGAGGCTACCCAGCAGCGAGTGTAAGGATGAGAATGAGGTAAAGCTGGACTCATCACGGGTGTAATGATGGGAATAATGCTTTCGCTAAAGTAAAATGTAAGCGTGCATTGCTGGATGTATTAAGGTAGAACCAGTCTCCCCAATCTGGGATTCAGGAGATCGGAGCTAATAAACACCTGCTTTTATTGACAACAATGGAAGAGACTTGGGAAACGCTAGATTAGATGTCAGCTTTTATTGTTAGGATGTATTGGTTACCTGGTTCACGGTGCAGTACTGTACAAATGATCAAGATACAGGTTAATAAATTATTTACAATCTCCTAAATAACAATTTAATAACAACATAGACATTTTTGGAAAAACATTTAGAAAACAAAAAAGTGTATATTTTATATTTACAGAGCATTTGATTGACTGTGGACTGTAATAGAACTATGACCCTTCAGAGATCCAGGGACGGACAGATGAGGAACACTGGCATAGGAAGACCTATAACTATTTAGTAGAATATAGGGAAGAAAGTACCTGTGCCTTCGCTAATGTGTTTAAGGCCATACAAAGTAACAATTTTTAACAGAATGACATGTTATACGATTTCTGAAGCATACGATAGAAAACGGCTAGTACACGGTGTAGTACAGACCGATACAATGTGTGTTGTTTATATTATGTTTTCACTATCTTGTTATGTCACATTTGTGTTTACTAGTGTGCTCCGGAAGCCGAGGCTTTGAATTCTTACCTCGTTTCCCTGAGGTTGCTATAGCAACTCTTCAACTGCCATTTATTGGTTGGTCGTTGCTTTTTGCTGTGACAGCCAATTGGAATACATTTTAAATTGGGGTCGCACGGTGGTGATGAATGCTGCTTAGTATTAACGCTTTGTTGCAAGGAGCTTCAACTTACCCTGTTTCCCTGAAAATAAGACCTACCCTGAAAAAAAGACCTAGTACTATTTTTGTGAATTGATAAAATATAAGACCTACTCCAAAAATAAGACCTAGTTGTGACCATTCCCAGGGCTGGTGGTGGCATAAGGGGGAACTTGAAGAGCCGCGGGAATCAGCTGTGCCAACGAAGCCAGCGCTAGAGGAAGCGAGGCGGCAGTGAAGGGAGCAGAGCCGCAGAAGCCGAAGCTTCCTCTATAGCGCCGACTCCTGTCACAGGCAGAGTGATACCAAATGCACTCCACCTGTGAGGAATCCATAGTGAAAGCGCACTTTGCTCATTCTGGCCAGCGATTGGTTACCAAATTGCTCTTGGAAAAGTACGGCACCCATGATTGCCCTGATCACCCTATTCCTAAATTTGCCACTCACTCCTCTCTTATAAGTCTTCTACCGGTATTATGGTATGGTAAGACCTACCCGGAAAATAAGACCTAGTGTGTTTTTTTAAACCAAAAAAAATATAAGACAGTGTCTTATTTTCGGTGAAACACGGTATCATTGTTGATATTTTTTTCCCTAGTGAGACAATTCTCCCCCATGTATTATAGATTGAAATGCAAAGATTGAATGTGTTTTCTTTTCCTATTACAGTGCATTCTATGGGATCTGCTCAGCTAAAAAATAAGTGTTTTTGTTTTAACAGTAAATACTTATCACTTGAAAAGCTGTAAAGGGGACAGTCTGTGTGTGACTTATATGTGGGATGCTTATTGATATATAGTGGAATCACTGAGGTCTGGATAAATAATGTTTTAAAAGGAGGACATTTTTTTTCTCCATTAAAGCAGTACAGCTTGGTTTTCTAACGTGAACTAATACATGAGATCATATACTTGTTTCGTCCATATCTTTTAGCCATTTTTCAGTTGTTTTGGTATATGACTCCTAACGGAAATATCATGTTATTGTATATATATGTATATGTATACTGTATATATATATATATATTATTCTGACTCAATAGTTATAATTAGTTGTAATTGTAAGCAAGTGCTCAAACATTTTAGAGAGAGAGACCATAACCAGAATTTCCCCCACACACACAGAATATTAATATGTACAGAAAATATGTTTTTTATATGTCAGATGCTGCATTATATATCTAAATGTAAAGGGGTAAAATGTTCAATACAACATACACTGTGCAAAGATGTTTGATTTTAGGGATTGTTCCCTCTTTCTCATAATGTAGACATGCAAATACAGGCTTTTAGGAATACGTTAAAGTTGGTATGAAGTTGGTGTGTACATCATTGTGATACATTGGGGGGAATTTATCAAAACTGAAGCAGACAGTCTGGAGCAGTTGCCCAGGGCAGCCAATCAGCTTCTCTCTTCAGTTTGTTCAGTTAAAGGAGAACTTTGGGGTTAGGGCTCTTTTCCCCATAGTTCTCCTAAGTGTAATGGGAGGACACAAACTAGCGTCCTCCTGTCACCCAAAGCTCAGTATACCGCGAGCTACAGCTACTGAGGCGCCGCAACCTGGAACGGATCCCGACAATTATGTCTGGATCCACCCAGCTGCGTGAGTGACTCTAGATAGGCAGAGCCAGCTGTACCCTCCCCGTCCATTCCGCCAGTCAGCGCTGGAGGATCGGAGCGGGGAGGGGGGAATCCAGTCCCTCCCTGTCACGGCTCTCTGCCGGCACAGGATCGAGAAGTGAGAGAGCGCCGGTATGTGTTCGCTCACTTCCCGATCTACTGAGCCGACCTGTGACAGTCTCATTGTCACAGGTCGGCTCAGATTATGAGGCTGAGTGAAAATCACTCGCCTAATAATTCTCCTTTAAGATTTGAAAATCAAAGAGAGAAGCTGATTGGTTGCCCTGCACAGCTGCTCCAGATTTTGTCTGCTCCAGTTTTGATAAATTTCCCTCATTGCATATAAACATGTCATATTTCTTACTGTCTGGTTGTACCCCTTAGCACTATTTTTATGACATGCTAAAAGAAAACCTATACTGCCTGTGTAAAATACCGTTAAAGGGTAGCATTGAATAAAAGCACCATAAAGTGCTACCACATTCCTTTAGATTGTCATCTGGCCCCTTGTGATGCCCTGTGGGAACCAGCCCAAAACCCAACACTTGTCATCTTGCCCCTTTGCAGCTCTGAAAAGGGGCAAGATGACAAGTTGAAGGCATGCTGTGGTATGTCATGGTGCCATCTGTTTAACCCCTTCATGACTGAGGCCTTTTTTTTTTTTTTGTGCACCCATGTTATATTCCACATTTTAGGCCTGAAAAATACTTAAAACCCCCAAACATTATATATTTTCTGAAAGCCAAGACCCTATAGAATAAAATGGTGGCAGTTGCAAATGTTTATGTTGCACGATATTAGCGCAACTCCTTATCAAACCCCACAATTTAGTGAAAAATGTACTTAAATGCTCCAAAACACAATAAAATACCAATTTTTTTTTAAAAAAATATAAAACATGAGATACGAGTAAATATATACCCAACATGCCCAGGTTAAAAATTGTGTGCGTCATTAATTTAGAGTTACCCAAAAATACTGACCCTAGAATTATTGCTCTCACTCCAGCGTGTGCGTTGATACTCAACATGTGTAGCGCATTTTTGTCGTTTTCATTCGTGGGCGTACTTGACGCATTTACGTGGCGACGCAAATGCTTGCGGGGGACTTTAAAAAAAATGTTTTTAGATTTATTTCATGTCATGTTAATTTTAAAAATTGTTATTTATTTTTATTTTGTTTACTTTAATTGAATTGCTATCACATATGGGGCTTACAGGGGGGGACAGGGGCTGAGTCACCAGAATCGCTTCTATCGTAAAGCCGACAGTCGGCTTTACAAATTTAAACAGAGTTCAAACAGCCCCGATGCTAGCGACGTACACTGTACGTCGTTAGTCGTGAAGGGGTTAAAATCACCCTTCCTTTGAATTTTACCCAGGCAGTAGAGATACACTAACCTTTATTTTGAAATGCTCTTTGAGGACCGTTTTCACCAAGGCGTCATCGCTTTTTCCGCATTTGTACGCATGTTTTCTGCTAACGCTTTTTGCACGCGCTAGAACGCACGTTTTGACAGGCAGCTTGAGAGACATTGCGGTCAATGGACGAATGTGTGTACAAGCGTGCAAAAGCGTGCACAAAAATGTGCAATGTTTACATTAAAGTCTATGGGGGGGAAAAAACGAGCAGGAAACTGCCAAAAGAAGTTCATGTACTTTTTTCTGTGTTTGGCATTTTGCTGCTCAGGTGTGAAAAGGGGCCATAGAAAATCATGAGAATTCTTATGTTGGGTGTTTTGAAGCAATTTGTTTAATGCTTAAATACACCTAGGTGTAAACAGGGCCTTAAAGCTAGCAATAGACCTGCTGACGCCTATTCAAGAATACTCAGCTACTTTCTGTAAAAGTTGCTTAATGGACTGAAGTGGCCTTCCTGTGGTTAACATCTTGCAGGTTTGGCTTGGTTGCCAGGTTGAAAATTCTCATTGAACCTTCCTATCTTCAAAAGTACTTGCCATCAATTCCCAGTGCGCCCCTAAAGGGTTCAATCCTTACTTAAAAGAGAACTATGGGCCAACCTTTTTTGTCCATAGTTCTCTTCAGGGTCACAGGACGACATATACTAATGTCCTCTGGTGGCCCAAAACTCAGTTTATAGCAGGCTATTGCCTGCTGTATGGTGAGAGAGCAGAGCCGCGATGCAGCCAGGACGGATCTTGCCAATGTTGTTGAGATCCGCCTTGCTGGCTGAGTGACTGTGCCCGCCCCCTCCCTGTCCGTTCCTCCAGTGAGCGCGGGGAGGGGGGGAATCCCTGCGGGGAGCGGTGACTGACAGTCACCGCTCTCTGCAGGCAGAGGATCGGGAAGTCAGCAATTAGCGCTATGTGTTCGCATAGTTGCCGATCAATAGAGCCGACCTGTGACAGCTTTAGTGTCACAGGTCGGCTTGAATTATGGCGATGAGTGTATTTCATTTACCCTATAATTTCCCATTGAATATGGTATTGGACCATTAGATTGGGCCAGGGTCATGGACACCTTTCCACTGGACATAAAGTATGCAGTAGGCTTTAATCCCTGCCCTAGTTAACAGATGGTACTGTCAGCCCTCTTCACTAGAACTTCTCATGTCATATACAGACCTTTTGCATCCTGTCAGGCTTCAGTTTACTGAAAGATAAGTTTCATCTGGCAGAATCGGCCTTTCCACATAGAGATTTTTTTAAAGCTGGACTCCAAGCATATGGTAAACAAATGAATGTAGTTGCATATGTAATACAAAATTATTTAATTTATTTTTAAGTGCAACTAGTGGGCAATTTAGTGGCACTGTGCTTAGCACTTCTGCCTGGGTCAGCACACTATCTGCAAGATGTTTGCATGTTCTCCCCGTGCTTGTGTGGGTTTCCTCCGGGTACTCCAGTTTCCTCCCACACTCCAAAAGGCATGCTGAAAGGTTAATTGGCTCCTGTATGTATGTATGTATGCTTGTTAGATAGGAAACTTAGATTGTAAGCTCCTTGAGTGCAGGGACAGATGTGAATGTCTCTATGTAAATCGCTGCGTAAAATTGTCAGCGCTCTATAAATACCTGTAATAAATAAGAAAACGAATGTAAAATATCCGAATTTGTGGTGTTATCGGCCTCTCGCATAGCAGTCAGACTGTGAGAAGGACTTGTTCTCTTCCAATTCTTTTATGCTCAGAGGTGGAGTGAGCAGAATGATGACTCATCAGCGTATTGCTTCTTCCTCATTGTCCAGTTAGAAGGTTTGGGGGTGTTCTTGACCAAGCTGTGCTGCTGCTGTCGTGGTGGTTCGGGATCTGGCTATGGCAATGTGTGGCAGATCCTTTGGCAGGCTAACTGTTTCCATATACTGTATATAACTCAGCCATGTATTTATCAGTTTGCCTGGAGTTCAACTTTAAAGTGTATGTATAGACATTTTTTTTAGTTTTTGGTTGAGCAGGGAAGGATTAGAGCCCCAGTCAAGGTTTTATTGTCAAAGTTCACTAGTTGTAACCTGAACAACGTACCCAGGTGACAATAGGACACAGACAGTAATGCATAAACTGACAGGTTAATCCTTTTGTTGCCAGAGAACATGTTAAAATGCACATTTTAGATCTGAACATTACTTAAAACGCTATATGTTTTCTGAGAGTAGAGATCCTTTAGAATAAAATGGTGGCAGTTGCAAGTAACACAATATATTTGTGGTACTGTTAATTCAATCTACAGTTTTAGTAAGAAATACACTTATATTTACTGTACACAAGCCATTCTTTAGGTAAACTATATCAAATATTAGTTTTTTTTATTTAATTACAGTTTTATTTTTTTCCCCTTTTTTTCCCTTGCCTTTATTGCTATCCCAAGGGTGCTGAGATGTCCCGTATGTGATAGCATAGTGCAGGTTCCTAATATCACCTCTGCCCTCTTTTGAAGCTAAATGAGCTTCATCCCCTACCAGAGCAGCCAGAGGTTGTCATCCATGTAACCTGAAGTGCTCAGAGTTTCTCTCTTCCAGGTTCATTCTTCACAGGGGATTTCAGCAAACAGATGTTTCCTCTTCTCCTGCAACTCTCTAACCCAACACAAACCATGAAGGTCCAGGGCATCCAAGGAGGGACAGGCGAGCTCAGAATACATGGAGGGGAGGCATCTTCCATGGCACGTAGAGTTGATGGACTGCCCTACTAGAAAGCCAGCAGCTAGGAGTAAAAATGTGTGCAGTGTTCAGGCCTGTACAGCAGATTGTTTATATGCTGGTGCTGCCATGGATGTAGTACTTCCATATGCGGCAGCGAAAGTGTCACACCAGGCCAGCCTTTTGTCTATGTAAGCATAGATTCATTCTGATTGAACATGATGTGACTTCAGTGTGCAGAACATTGTGTATTTGTTGCAGGAACTCCTCGTGGTCAAGTATTAAAGTGCTATAGGAGAATGAAATCAGTCTCTCAATTCTAACAGACATGTACAGATTGGGTGACAGTAATGCTAGGTTCACACGTAGGCGACTGAGCTGGTGATTGTTTTTCACGTGTTTTCGTTTGCACGGCTGTTCTTTGAAAACCGCACGGTTCAATGCACAGAGAAGTCTATGGGACCCAAACCATGCGACAATCGGCCGAAAATAGCTCCTGCACCTTTTTGCGCGACAGACGATTTCGTCCGCGCGACAAACCGCAAAGGTGTGAACAGCCCCCATTGACTTCAATGTGAATCTGTGTTTTGCGCAATATTGCGCGACTCAATCCGCGCACAAAATCGCCTAGGTGTGAACCTAGCCTAATTGCTAAGATCCCCATACCATTGCATCTCTTAACAGTGAAACAGGGGGGACCTATTGATATCTAAGCAGCCTGACCTAAATAAATACATACAGTATAAAAGCAAAGTTAAATTAATCATAATCATTGTCATGTTAATGTTTTTTCATATTTTATTGATTGAATGAATATCACTTTAATCACTGAGGAGATTCATATAGTAGCTCACTGCTGCCCTCTGGGGGACTTCCATTTTGTGCACTGTGATGGCACTTCTGCAGTCTCCCCCTTTGTTCGCTAAGCAGCACTAAACTTACAGGGTTATTTACAAAAGGGTGAAGGGTTTGGAGAAGGCAGGAGAAGTGACCAATCTAGGACAACATAGCTGAACTGGAAAGTGAGCTGAATTGGAGAATTTCTTCAGTTCAGCTATCCTAGATTGTTCACTTCTCTTTAGTGAATAGTCCTGTTGGTCTTCACTACATAGTGTTTGATTTCATAAAAATCAGTAAAGGAAAAGATCACATGCAATGCTGCATACAAATAACAGGCAGTATGAACAATGAAACAATTTGGCTTAAAGTGTAAGTGCAGGCAAACAACAAATAAGTATGAGCTGTCCTACCCACCAAAAACTCATTTATAAAGGCAGTTTTCTAATCTAAACAGTCCTGCCAGACACCATAGCCCGGACCTGATTATTTACTTTTCCCAACTGCAAACTAGGTTCGTCTCTGATTGACTAGTGAAAAAACAGCAACTCACTGATAAGGTAATTTATGTGGTATCCCCATTAATCAAAGTCTTATTTGTTTGAAGCACAGTACTATAGAATGCTCCCAATTTTCTTACACTGATATCTGTTCCTTTTCCTGTCTAAATGCTGATGTGCACAGAATAGTAGGAGGGCAGTACAAAGACAGAGAGGGGTATATTTGAAATTGCACTGGAGTATGCTTTAATGCAACACTGTTGCTACAAAACAAATGCTGCCTGCAAAAAAAAATGCTTAAAGTGATATTAAAGTCAAAAGGTGTTTAAGCTTCTGCTTCTTGATGTTCAAAAGTACTAGTTTTCTGCAGAATCAGCTGATTTCCTGAGCACTGGCTTTAATATCCTGCTTTAGGGTGGCCCCTTTCTCTTCTAATGTCCTATGGAGCCACCCTTGTGTGTGCTAGTAAGCTGTGTGTGTCTCCACGGGCACAGCAAGGCAAGGCAAGGCACCTCCCTGCTCCCCACTCCTTCTTTCTTCCTCCCTTCTTCAAGCTAGTAGATGGTCTGCTGCTGAAGAATGTGCTCCTGTGATATTTTACTGCCCACAAAGTTCAGGAAAGTGGAGCTGAGAGAGTTGGAGCTGTTTGGAAACATGACGACTGTAATTATTTGAGCAAAAATGTAAAGAAATACTTTGTTGGACGAGGTATATTTGTTTGATCTGGATTCAAACAAAAACAATACTACTTTAATACCTATCTCTCCAGGATGCTTTGCCTTTAATCTTTTGTGTCCCGATTAGCTTCAGCAGCTGTAGAATCTTTAGCATTTGACACACTTTCGGGTGTGTTGGGTTTCTGGTCCCCTGCTGTGCGCTGTGGTCCCATCTGTCCTGTAGTGATGTATGGGCCCATGGAAGGAACTGAAGAGCGCATCAATGGACAGGGCATTCAGCACACCCAAAAATATGTCAGTTGCTGAAGAGTCCTTAGCCCACGGAGCTCCTGAAGACATTAAAAATCCAATGCACCACCCGCCATGTGTTTTAACGTGTTTTGTAGGATTGAGGTGTCTCCTGCTTCTTGTGTACATCTGTGTGCGTTCACTACAGTGGAGGATGTACATGCTGCAAACTAATGATGCAGAAAGCAGTCTGATTTAAGAAGCTGTCTATGAAAATGCATGGGTGAGAATGGTATCATTGAATATAGTGCTACAGAGGTTATAGTGCAGTTTTAGTGCAGTCATAGAACAGTGGACTAACAGTCCATGGGCTCTTATAGCCTATTGCAACCAACAAGTATTCTCCAAGCTAGGAAAGCTGCATCTATAGTTTACTTCAAACTGCAATGATGACATATTTAATGCTAATGTACTTTCCTAACGAGAATACAAAGCATCCGGATACTTCTCTAAAGTGACTTCATGTGCAGAGTTATGTGCTGTTAAGTAAAGGACAGTCTAGACAAACCATCTCTGCCAGACATTAACTCCCAGTAATTAGAAACAAGACCAATTCAATCACCTTTAAGTATCTTTTATCAAAAACTATTGCTAGCCAGTGAGCCAAGTCTTGATGGTATGCAAATCAAGGACTATGTGATGTAAGTTACAAGAGGGAAGTCGGTTATTACTCATTGAACCACCTATCAACACAATTCAAAATACATTTCAAGAGACAGTGTCAAGCCAGTTTCTGCCCAGTCCATGGTGAAGCTTAGGTAAGTGTAACAGATTCATATGTAGCATTGTTACCATCGCACAAACCAAAGTCATACTGTGGCCTACTACTTATAGTCCAGGAGGCATCTCTTGTTCTGAGTTTTTTATTGACCTATATTAGTTGAATACTTTTCCAAATCAGTACTTTTACCTCTAGAAGTGCTTAGCTGCCTAGTGATTAGCACTTCTGGAGCACTTGCAACACTGGGGGTCTCTGGTTCAAAATCCCAGTCAGGTCACTATCTGCAAGGAGCTTGCATGTTCTCCCTGTGCTGGCGTGCGTTTCCTCCGGATACTCCGGCTTCCTCCCACACTCCAAAGACATGTTGTAGGGTTAATTGACTCCTCTCTAAATTGTCCCTTCTATATGTATGTGAGGTAGGGACCTTAGATTGCAAGCTTCTTGAGGGCAGGGACTGATGTGAATGTGTAGTATGTAAAAATGCTGCATAAATTGTCGGCGCTATATAAATACCTGTAATAGATAAATATACCATGTTCACCTATACACATGTATTACTATATGTGCACAAGTGTATGAACACACGTGTACTTGTAGGTCTCCTTTACTGGTTTCTTTGATGATTATAAGAATATTCCCTGTGATTAAACCAGTCCCCAGCCAGATTTGTCCAAGAGCTGTCTGAGGCTCCGTTCACACCTAGGCATTAGCGTTATCGCACATATTAGCGCACGTTAGACACACGCACATGTTAGTGGGTAGATTGAAAGACACTGCAATCAATGGACAAACGCGTGCAAAAGCGCAAACAGAAATGTGCAAAACGCTTGTGTTGCACATTTTCTGGTGTTTATATTAAAGCATATGGGGCCAAACACGCTGTAATCTGCCAAAAAGAAGCTGTGAACAAAGCTGTGTCAAAATGCCTAGCTGTGAACAGGGACTCACCATATTGTGCATTCTATCATTGCTCGGCAGATAAGGTAGATCATCACAAGGGCATCACAAGAGTTGTCACTTAAAAGAGAACTATGAGGTGAGTTCTAGCCGACCTGTGACAATGAGACTGTCACAGGTCGGCTCAGTAGATCGGGAGGTGAGCGAACACATACCGGCGTTCACTCACAGGGGAGGAGCTGGATTCCCCGCTCCGATCCGCCAGCGCTGACTTGCGAAACGGACGGGGGGGGTACAGCTGGCTCTGCCTTTAGATAGGCAGAGCCAGCTGTCAGTCACGCAGCTGGGCGGATCCCGGCACAATTGTCGGGATCCGCTTCAGCTGCGGCGTCTCAGTATACCGCGAGCAGCAGCTTGCGGTATACTGCGGCGTCTCAGTATACCGCGAGCTACAGCTTGCGGTATACTGAGCCTAGGGTGACGGGAGGACGCTAGTTTGTGTCCTCCCGTTACCCTAAGGAGAACTATGGGGAAAAGCCTTAACCCCATAGTTCTCCTTTAGGATGTGTCGAGGATTTACCGTATTTTGCGCTCCATAACACGCACCTGACCATAAGACACGAGGTAGGGTTCTGTGTAGTTACTGACAGCTGAGACAGGTGGCGCTGTAATTACAGCGCCACGGTGTCAGTGATCACACAGAGCAGATGAAAAACGGACATTCTTCGCCTGCTCTACGGGCTCTATGGTGAGCTCCTATGCCGTGGTCACGGGTCCTCCAGAGGAGCAGGGGACCCCGAAAACCGTGGCAGGGGGGCCGGACAGGATCGCCGCTGCTCCTTTTATACAAGTGATCTAGTCAGATCACTTGTATGAAAACGAGCGGCGGCTCCACACTATACATTTAGCTCTGCTTGTCAGGAGCAGGGCTAAATGTACAAAAAAAACTACTCGCCCGGCGCCCGAAACTGCATGTCCCAGGTGTCGGGCGATAGGGATTCCCTCAGCTCTAACACATTAGCTCCATAAGATGCACCGACATTTTTGCCCGCCTTTTGGGGGAAAAAAGTGCGTCTTATGGAGCGAAAAAATACGGTACCTGTTTCTGACATAGGATGTCACGTTATATTGATATTCAAGCAGGCAGCTAAGCATGATTTCCGTTTACTACCATTTAAAGTGAATGTGTATATGGCCTGATTGGAGCAACAGGTTCTCTTTAGAGCAGGGAGGGTAAGGAGCCCGCGCATGGAAGGTAACTATGTGCTCCTTATCTCCCTGTCTAAAGCAAACTTATTACTCTACCTGAATAGACAAAACACAGGTTTGCTCCAGCAGGTTTCTTATGCATTTCTCTTCTTTTGTATTTCTATTTCAGCAGATTCAAGCTCCATGTTTTCACAGACACTGCAATTCAGATTTTCAGTGCATGAAATGATTGCAGGCACAGTAAATTGTATCCATATCTATTCATTTAAATAATGCCCAAGGCAGTGAGAGAGGAGCAGCCGAACTCCATTAATGAGAACTACATGACAGGTGCACATTAAAGATTTACTGGGCTAAAGGCAGAAGTTGTGAGCTTTATTCACACAAAAGCTTACAGTATGTGCTTATTAAGTGTATTTTTCATATAAATGTACAAACAAGTCTACAGATACAATTTTCCTCAGCACCATCACATTTCTTGGCATTACCTGGATCTTACTGTGCGCGCTGCG
This sequence comes from Nanorana parkeri, assembly GCF_000935625.1. Lineage (NCBI taxonomy): Eukaryota > Metazoa > Chordata > Amphibia > Anura > Dicroglossidae > Nanorana > Nanorana parkeri. Next base: position 462,222 of record NW_017306799.1, on the reverse strand, counting down.
TCTCCTTGATGTATACAGCATGTTTAATATCTGGTATATGTATTTCTTTGCTTCCCTTACCCACCTGCATTGAGGTATGCTCAGAATATAAAGCAGTACATTCTGCTCCATTTTCCCATCCCCCATATATTATTTAACCCTTTCTTCTCCTTTCTGACAGGGGAGACTTGTCCTGATTCAATTACCAGTTACATGCACAACATAAAAATGCTTTCAGTTATTAAAGGTTAACTCAAAGCAAAGGTTTAAGTAATGTATTTTTTTTTCTACCTAGCCATGCACATGCCATTTACCGGAAAGAACTGTCATTTTAGACATAACATGTTTATGCCATGCCCACTTGCTTGTTCAATTGTTATGTGTTCTGATACCTCAATGTGCATGATGAAAAATCCAATAATACAATACCAAATCTGTCTCCATGGTTATTGTGAGACTTTATGTTTGTCCCTTATACAATTAAGACATGCGGCAGAGGTGCCCATCACCTAGATTGGTCAGATTTGTCTAGACACATGCATGCCCATGTCCCGGTGTAAACCTGAGTTGGGTCGAGTTTTCAATCTTCCCTCTCAGTGCTAGCTGTTCTGTTAAGTAAAAGGCATTGTAAAATAAATTAAAAAGAAACCAATTATATTTTCATGCCGCCACCAGAAGTACTGGCCACTATTCCTGTTTTGATGTTGCCTAATTGAAAATATGTAGGAGCCGTGTGTGATTATGCTACTACAATCATAATCATAAGATTGATATATTGAAGGTTACCTACAATCTGAGAAGGAGCACTCTCTTCATTTACTAATAAATTATACATGAAACAACTTAGCTGTAAAGAACCCTGCTGGTAGAGGTCCTGGTTTTTTATTAATTTGTTATACCAGAGTCAATTGGCAGTTGCTTAAATGAATATGTTTAAGACCTTCAGAGTAGTCAGGTACAAAGTTGGTGGCCCATATAACATTTAGCTTTGATATTCCCATAAAAGCCATATCATAGTTGTTTTCAGTTTAAAATGTAAATTGTTGTTCAGCTGGGTTATAAGTTAGAATTAAAAAATCAGTTGGTCTGGTGTAGGAGACATCAGAAGAGACACGACAGCAAAATAAAGAAGTGGGTAAAGCCAAATGCCAGCTTCCATTGATTTAGATACAGTGGCTAACTGGCTCAGCTACTTAGATAGCTCATGCCCTGTCAGTAATCCTTGCTAGGGATCTGTCTGCAAGTTTTAGACATGCCAGTTCTCAGAACTGTATGATTGGCATGCAGCAATGATCCTTGTTCAGGGGCTTACCAACCACATGTAGGTCTTTGTTAATTCTTCCATGTAGCAGCCTCTTTGCTGGAACATAACACCTACTTGCTCCATTACACTTTTGCTGTGAGGATAAAAAAAAAACTCAATGGTGTTTAGTTGGTTTATGTCACATTTAAAGGCAAAGTCCAGCCAATGTATATTGAGTGGAAAGAGTTAACATTTCTGTCTGTGAACCCATTTGGGAGCTTCCCCCTACTTCCTGTCCCTGTGATGCCTCTACAAGAAATGGGGGGTGCAGTTGTCACTGGGACAGGAAGGCACAGAACAGCGATAAAACATTTCCTTACTCTTCCGTGTTCCTCTAAATATCTGTTTTTGTTTGTGTTCCTATTGCAGAGATTTCCCAATGCTTTCCGTCGTGACAGATGGCCTTTAAGTATGGCTGACAAGTTGAGTGAGGTTAGGGAACATACATCATTAAGAATGGGGCTTTCTTATTTCTTTTTCTATAGATTGTGGGTGGCACAACTTTGCATTACATGGATCTTCCAGACTAATTATTATAAATCGGGGAAAGAGCTTATTTCTCTTTAGTCTTTACAATTCCTTCCTTTCTAGATTCTTCTTTGAAAGGGACCATGTGACCACACCTTCAGCATTTGCCATATATTCTCTATTTAAAGTGTTGTTTAGGCAGAGGGGTGCCAATCCCTAAGGCCATTCATTGTGTTGGAATGGAGTAGAATTACCAGGATTAGAGGAAACAGTTATGTCTTTCTGAATCCTCTGTACTTTGTATTGCTATGGCTTGGTGGGATGTATATAAAGGAAGATAAGGATGAGGGTATAGATCTGCTTTAAGCACATTCATTCAGGGCACTCATCAAAGCTCATATTTATATACAAATAAGAACATGGAAGATAACTAAATTCAATCCAACATAATAGGTATATATAGTGTGGTAGTTTGGGGGATTTAGCACAATGGTGAGCGCTAAGTGACCACTGCTGAAGCCGACTTTTATCATCAGCCATTTATAACTCTTGGCTCTCCGTTTCCCTGTATACTGAGTAGAGGCAAGTCTCTCACATAATTTCCCATGTGCCACTCAACTGGTGTTTCTCCCATCTCACACACAAGGCTACAGTCAGTCTCTTTGACTAAAGGACACACAGTTCCAGCAAACAATTCATTGTTCTTACCACCCTTCTCAGGTACTGTGGTTAACTTTATTTAAAAGCACTGGTTCTGTGTTGACACTGTCCACTTCTCTCTGGTGCCCCCTGTAGGCCACTAGGCTCCAAGGAATTTTCCCCTGCATTGCTAGGGACAACTGCATACACGTCAGCCTCATGGCTTAGACTGGCAGGTTTCCTGCCCACCAGTACCTCCTGTAGTACCCCACAGCACAGGGCACGTTACAAACATATGGCCCAATTGACCACATTCTATGCACAGTTGAGGCTGTAGTGGACCCCACAGCTCAGGGCATGTCGCCAAAAGATGCCCCCGCTGACCACACACTGTGCATGGTGCAGGCACATTTTCTCTTCATCTCTTCCCTTCATGTCTTCCCAGGCATGCTGAAGCTCACGCTGATTCTGTTGAGCTTCATCCCTACTGTAGTTTCTCTCTCTGGTTACTATAGGAAACAACACTCTCTTAATGGCTCCTTGCTGGGCCTCTGTCACACAGGACTCTCTCCCCTGACAACGCTTTCTCTCCAGTTGCTATAGGAGATGGCACTCTCCCTCTGGACAATCTTTCTTGTCTGCGCTGGATTTTCTCTCCAGGAGCCTTTGCTCAGCCCCACTCCCCTGCAGGCACCTCCATGGCACGCTGTCAGCAACCCTGCATTCACTGGCTTTGCTCCCGACAACTGCACACCTGCTAGGCCTCTCTTTAGCCCATTGTTCTCTCCTGGCAGTCTGACCGGGCTTCTCCACTGCAGTAGCTGTGGTCAACACTGCCAAATGTCCCTTGCACCAGTCCACAGCAGACTCACCATCAGGCACAACTTTTTCTGGCACCTGTACAGCTTCCACAATTGTTGACCACCTCTCCAGCCACCAAACTCTTTCAACCATTTCATCATAATAGTCCTTTTTCTTTGATCGCCCAATACTGGCAGACAGTCGATTTGTGCAATCCACAGCACCTTGGCACACTACGTTCCACAGTCCACAGAAACATATTTTAGAGCACTTTCTCTTTATGGACTTTTTCTTCTCCTACAGGCCTTGTCTCACCGGCTGTACACCACATTTAATCTCTGCTGTCTCACTCACAGAAACACAGTTCACCAGAACTTCTTTTCCAGAGACTCCAGACTCTACACACTCTGTCCCTTTAATGTCATTCCTTTGCATTTAGAAAGGCTTTTCCGAGAGGTAGTGCTGTTTGCCCGCATTCTCCACCAATTGGGATAGTTTGGGGGATTTTGCCCAATGGTGACCACTTTAACATTAAAAGGACAGTGTTTATTCATTCAAAGGCCCTCAATCCATGTACATCACATAATAATTCACTTTTCTTCAGCATAATGAAACATAACAGTTCATTTGACTTTCACCAAAACAACATGTTTGTGTCTCCTCGACATCTGGCTGTCCCATACACTCCCAGCGTGATAGTCTTAGGACTTTACCGTATTTCTCCAAAAATACAGTCCTCACTATCGCTCATCAGCTTTCCTCAGCGCCAAGCATTTCAGCACACATACGCGCAATGCTCACCCCTCAGGGGTCACTGACTCTGTTTTTCAGTCTCGCCAACAGGTCCCCTGGGTGTCACTGACCCTCTCAACCTCACCTTGCCTCCCCCCAGCTGTTCCGCATGTGCTTTCAGCCAGCAGCAGAGACTGCCTGTGGACGTGTGCCTCCTGCACACCCACAACTCCCCTGAGCTCTGGTCCAGACTCCTAATAAGGCTGCTCTCAGCCACCTGATCCTCCGAGACTGGTCATTGGCAACACCTGGCCCTAAGATTAGAGATTCCATCCTGCTACAGTCCAGAAAATCTGGAAGAAACTGCAAAGCCAACTTCTTCCCTGGAAATATATTCACATCCTGGAACCTCTCTGCTACTGGGTAACTGTATTGCCAAATTACATTGTGACATTGCCACACTGCTACAATAGCCATAAAAAAAGCATATCGAAACCTAAAAACAAAAATGTAATATATTGCAGCTTACAAGTCCTTAGATGTGGTGGCTGCGTTAGTTTCGTTTTTTCATGCTTTTTCCTCTTTATTTTTCTGGTAATTCTATGTCTATGGAGGGAGCCATGGTTGACACCCAGACTGGGCTACAAACATATCTGCCTTAAGCTGATCATCTACTAATCATTTTTGCTCATTCAGCCCTGAAAACATGCTCAATTTAACGTGGAAAGGGTTCCTCCCCCTCCACAGGGCTGTTGTATTCTGACAGTGGTTGGTGTGACTACGGTCACTGTTCAGCCAAGAATTTTCAGACCAGCTCCTTTGACAAAAGTTGAAGTCCTGAGGTGGCTTCACATTGCTCGGATTTTGACTGAGTCTGCAGGAATTTCTAGCAGTGTATAGCCAACTTTAGTTCAACTACATTACATGAGGGATGATGGGATTAGAAGCTTAAAATAAGATAACATTGTTTTATGCTTTCAGGTCAGCTCACAGGAAATGACAAGGATACTGCATTTCAGGCAAGACTAAGGCCCCTTTCACACAGGCTGATCAGGAGATCCGTGCACGGATCCCCTCCTGATCACAACAGTACGGAGCCAATGTCACCGCTGTGACATCCGTGTCTGTACAGTTTTTTCCTCCACCTTGCGCTGGAGGAAAAAACTGAAACTGCTGGACCTTATCTTGGTCAAACTCTAAGGGGATTGTGTCCGTTTACATCACATTACCCCCAATCCTGCACAAACCGGTCCGGTGAAATGGATCACTGATCCGTCTGTTTCTCCAGACCCAGCCACAAGGCATGCACTATTTTTTTCTGACTGCACCGGACCGGAACGCAGGCACTGATGTGCCGCGCGTTCCTGTGCGGCCAATCGCATTGCGGCCGGAGGGCGTGGCTGCGGTGCCATTGAGTTCAATGCACCGCCACGCCCCCTCCTGCCCTAAAACAAAGTGAGCCGGCTGTAATGCGATCCAGTGTGTTCCGGCCAGAATCAGACTGGCATGCATCGAGGCTGGTGTGAACTAGCCCTGCATGTAAGCTGCTAATGAGTGTCATATTTGTATCTGTACTCAACCATTAGCAGCTACTTGTGTGAGGTATCACTATAGCCAGATTGTTTGGGTTTAGGATACCTTTATTGCCCAAGATTTGTCTTAGGCATACGCTAAAAGTCTCATACACATGAAATAAGCAAGGACACCTGCATGGTGAATGACTGCTGTTTTTTTGTAGATGGGATAACCTTCTGTTATTTTATTGTTGGCACTGGATCTGAAAACACCAGAGAACAGTCTCCTGAAAGGTATTTGCTTTTTTTAAATCTTTATTCATTGTTAAAATCTTACTTTGTGGACAATAGTGGCATATATGGTGGGATTTGTTAATTGGTGTGTGCTATAGTCCATGAATGTGATTCTCTTATATAACCACACATAACCTAGGCAATGTGTATGTGCCACTAATTTATTTAGCATGTTACAGATGCTGCTGACCCCTTTGCTAATGGAGTTAATCTGTATATAGATCACACACTTTAATATTTTGTACTTTGATTACAGTAAGCATTCACCTGGCATCATTTCGATAAGCTTATGCCACATGTGTCAAACACAAGGCCCGCGGGCCAAATACGGCCCACCAGGCCATTTCGTGTGGACCTTGCACCTCTCCTGCAGCTGTGGCACCCCCCGTCTCTGCCCCAACCTTGTCTCTGATACTGGTGCTTTAAATTTTTTAATTGAAGCCAGCGATGTAAACAGGTGCCGGGCTTTACAGGAAGGCTGCTGAAGTCCCTAGCAAGGTGCTGGCGGCCTTCCTGTGAACCGCAGCGCCTGTTTACAGAGTCGGCAGCAAAGCTCCTCCTTCCTGTTGATCCACGCCGCCCACACCTGTTGGGACCATGTGGGACCCCTGATGAGACCACCTCAGAGCCTGCACAGCCCACCATAGAACCTACACAGCCACCTGAGAGTCCACACAGCCCACCATAGACCCCACACAGCCCACCAAGGACCCTGCATAGCCCATCTGAGAGTTCTCACAGCCAACAATAGAACCTGCACAGCCACCTGAGAGTCTGCACTAATTGCCATTATTTTTTCAAGACTTCTACTTTCAGAGCTAGTTATTAAGTTATTACTAAAACCAGTAATAATCGAATGCAGAGGCAATTACTTAATATGATAAAGAATAGATACATATATATAGTCTTACAGATACAACTGGCCCTTTGAGGGTAGCCATAATGCTGATGCGGCCCGCGATGAAATTGAGTTTGACACCCCTGGTTTATGCAATGTCACATTTATTTCAGTCCAGAGTTGCATTCATTTTTCACCAAGATCTTGTAGTGAGGTTGGGAGAGTTTGGCCACTGTGGAAAGATTCTCAGTTGGGTTAAGGTCTGTACTCTGTGGTGACCATGTGTGAAAATTATGTCTCATGGTCCCTGAACAATTTGGGCCCGATGAATCCTGGCATTGTCATCTTGGAATATGCCCAATGTGCCATCAGGGAAGAAAAAAATCTATTGATGGAAAAACCTGGTCATTCAGTATATTCAGGTAGGCAGCTGACCACATTTTTTGAGGACATAACATTGCTGAACCTAAAAATGATCTGATAGAAGGCATGCACCTATTCACTTAGCTAAATCCAGGTAGTGTAGTTTCCATCATGCTTTTCTGGTATCTTAAATTAGCGGGGATAGCCTATGAAGTATGTATAGTTTCATCATTATGCCCTAAATAAAAAATACAAATAGCATAGTACTGGCACTGGCACAGTTTCTGTTTTTTTGCATGCTTTTGACATACAGATAGTATAGTTTCACCAATTGTTCTGGTATCAATGGCAATGCAAAGAGGCAAGGGTACTGAGCAAAGTGCAGTAACCTATTTCAGGCAATTAGATTTCAGTTTACTAAAATATATACTGGTTCATGAACCTCTCTGGATGCATATGGCTATTGTGGATGTCACTGGTTTACATTTACATCTCATTAATACACTGTACATGTAATAGTGTCTTTGGAATAAGCCAAAATAGTGTCAATACCTGGCACATGTGTCGTAGCGACCTAGCGATTTACTTATCTGCTGCTACTGCACCTGCGCCAGGTATTAGTACCATTGTGGCTTATCCCAAAGCTACCCCCAGGCTGTACGCAGAATGTTTGTGTTCTCAGGGGAACAGAGAAAAAACTGCACCATTTTGTTTACTAATTGTATTGAGAGTCCATCATGGGAGCAAGCTTGGAGTGGTGGCTACTTTACAACACACACAGGGACCATGGGGAACAAAAGTAGCCACCCTCCAGAAGGAAGAACAGTGTCAGCACCAATACAGAGATGATTTGAGGATCTACAGCTGAGTGACACAGAAATAAAGTCCAGTTTTGTTAATAGTTAAGGTACTTGAATGCATTTCTAAGGTTTAACTCCTGAGTTTAGTGTCACTTTAACATGTAGTAGATTTCAGAACAATGGGAGCTCTGTATGGCCTTTATTCCTCCTCAGCATGTCCTTGCAGACTCTGAATCTGGAGGTCTGAATCTGGAACAAAATCTATCCTTCCATAGCCAATATGCTGTCCTTCCAATGACAGAATTTACAGTAGGTTAGATCTAGAACTTTAAATTAGTCTGTTTTTAAAAACAATTTTGCTTAGAATTAGAGTTATATCATGACTAAAGCAAAGTGAAATAACTGGTAAAAAATCATCAACTTAAATATTATTTTCTAGCACTTTCTACATAGTTTGTACCAATGCTGTTATAATAGTGCTGCATGAGAGAGTTAATTTGCTGTAATATTTCAGGGGTTAAATGCCAAGCTCTCCTGATAACATGGCAGTCTGAAGGACGTGTTTGGATAAATGAATTTCCGCTCCTATTTGAGAGTTTATGTTTAGCGTGGGAATGCCAGACTCTGTTAGAGCTGCTACTCGGTGCACTGCCTACTGTGCCTGACAGGCAGAATGAAGAAGAAATTGTACCTACTATACATACAGTATAATAGTGCAGAGAATCCTTGTATATAGGCCATGACCAAATATGGAGCGGGCAATAACCTGAATTAATCCTGAGCGAAGGATCGGATCCAGCAATGTGCTTATAATAATTAGAACTGCGAAAGCAGAAATGAATGGGAGTGGAACCCTAATGACCAAATCAAACCTCTGCGTACCCTGCATCATTAATTGACTTACTCTAACTGCACTCTATGCACTTTGCAATGTTTTTGTACAGTGTTAGCTTGTATCTGGATTTATACTATGCTGGATTGGTACATTTTTCCCACTTGTATATTAAATTGAAGCACTGGCAGCAGTAATGGAATAGTGTACTTGCTCAGCTTAACATTTAGTGCACATTTCAGGCTGTGTTTTCAGTACATTTGCTTTTAGCTTGTTTGCAGTGAATGGCAGCACAGTACACATCTCAGTGTCTAATGTGAGTAAAAGAAAATGTAGCTCAGAAACCGTTTAGTGCATTTTAAAGGTGAATTCTAGGCTGAATGCACATGTGCTGGCTAAGAACTTGCATACAGGCCGAGATAGATGATCTTCGTAATGATCTTAGTGCTGCTGCTCTTTCATTACCTAGCCACAGGGTGAGCAAAGAGGTGATCAGTCTGTATTGCCTAATGCAACAGCTACCATATGTGTAGTTCAGATTTGACTGGATTTATGTACAGTACACTATTGAGATAAAATATTATTATTATACAGGATTTATATAGCGCCAACAGTTTGTGCAGCACTTTTACAGTATAAGGACAACATTACAGTTACAATACAAATCAAGATAAGATAGTAAGGAAGGCCTTGCCCGTAAGAGCTTACAATCTAAAAGGGAGGGGCAAGTAATAAAAAAGGTGGTAGCTGTGTGGAAATGAATTGTTTGAGAAAGTGATAGTTCAGTGGTTAGGTTGAGGCAGGTTAGGCATCCCTAAAGAGAGATGAGTCGTTAGGATCGCCTAAAGGCAGACAGAGTAGGAGATAGCTGGACAGGTTGGGGTAGGGAGTTTAGATGATGAGAGAGACCTAGAGAAGTCCTGGAGGTGACCATGGGAGATTTTGACAAGAGAGCTAGAGAGTAGGAGGTCTTGGGAGGAGTGGAGAGCCATGCAGAATACCACCAGCTATAGAGGAATACAACAAACCCCAGCAATACATTATACATACAGGGGGGTTATTCACGTAGGAGCTGAAGGATCCTTCTCCCGCCGGAGCCCTTTCGATTCAGTAGAACTGAAGGGCTGCTGTACGGACTATTCACTATAGCCCGTACAGGGGTCAAGAGGCTCTGCCGAGTCGAGGGCATATGCTTCTGCTCGACTGAGCCAAAGTGACACCCAAAGCAGGGCCAACGGCCGGCCTTTCGCCCTGCAAATGACAGCTGGGCAGACCATGTATTGCTGGGATATAATATATCCTAACGGCCGGCCGGGAGGCTGCTAAAAATACTTTTTCAATTTTTTTCTTTTACTCTTTTCATTGATTTGCTATTCTGCTCGGTACCACGGAGGTACCGAGCAGAATAGCCAAGCCGAATACTGCATTCGGCTATTCACTCACTGCCATTCAGCCCCAATGAGAATAGGGGCGAATAGCAGCGAGTGAGCTGCCGGAGCTTCGGCTCAGCCGATCCAGATGTCGGATCAGCTGAGTCGTAGTCCCTCTGAAGTCCGGCTCAGCCGAACTTGCAGGGCTTGTTTGGCTGACCGAAGGCAGCCGATGTATGGCTGATTTCAGCCGATGTATGGCTGAGATCAGCCGTACTGAGCCTGAGTGAATAGCTGAACGTAGTTCGGCTCACTTCACTTCGGCTGGGCTATTCACTCGGCTGCCTTTGGCAGCTTTGTGATTAACCCCTATAGTGTATAATGTTTTGCTGGGATTTGTATTCCTCTATAGCTGATGGTACATTGCGCTGTATAATATATCCCAGCAATACAGCAAATTGTGCCATGTGGGGGAAAGTGCAGGCAGTCTTACCTGAGCAGTCTCCCAGCAACTTTATCTTCATTATCTGCTTTATCTTCTCCCTGTGTCCCTTTGCTGTCTCCCTGTGCCGATCGTGGATGTGGGCGGGCGGGTCTGGCAGCGGCGAGCGGGTCTGAGATCTAAGGCGGAAGGAGAAGCGGCGTGCGGCGTGCGCCATGTGTGGAGCCACGAGCAGGGCAACTAATTGAATGTCAACTAATTGATGATGGAAAACTTTGACAACGTTTTCCATCATCGATTATAATCGACTTAGTCGATTAGTTGTTGCAGCCCTACTTAACTTAATGTGTCGCCAATGACAATAGAAAAAGTAAAAAAAAAAAAAATAGAATAACTCCCGTTTTTGGTATAGTGGTGACCAAGCGCCTGGGATTCTTCTGTCCGTGTGTGCCAGGTATAAGGCCCTTTATCAGTATTCCTGCCCAAGCCTTATTTTGTATAAAACTGGCTTCACACGCTATCCTGAAATTTCCATAAATCTTGCATAAAACACATGCATGCATAAAACACATGCATGCTAAATAAAGCTCAAGTCCACATCCACAGTATAGTGAGTACATTGACAAAAATATCTATATTTTGAACACATAACCCGTGCCATATTTTCAGTATTTTTTACAGGCTTCATTATGAGTATTTACAGTACATTATGATAGGGAGATAAAATACCTTTAAAATGTTATTATAAATGAAATCCCCATAAATGAATACAAAATTGCAGTTCATAACAACACCTGCATAAATGTTTTGCATCATTGAGTCTGACTTAACAGCTCAACAGAACTGAAAGTCAGAGCACTACATAGACTTTTAACTTTCAGTAACCTTATGTGAACTTCTCCTTTTTACCCCTGGATGTACCTTTGTGTCTTATTTCACATCACATCTCTCTACACACTTCTTTGTGTCCTTATTGCAAACATTTACTTGGTACAACACGCATCCTGCAGTGCATTGCAGTGCCATTCATTGTCAATGGCACCCCAGCACACTGTATGATCAAATGGAATGCATTAGCGTGCAGTGCTTTAAAAAACATGCATTTCCAATTTTTTGTGCTGTTAAGCTGGCCATACACCTTACAATTATCTGCAGATTTTCTGTGGTCAGATGGAAAAGGTGCAACAGATTCCTCCATCTCTGCTAAACTGTGTGGATGGCGTAATCTCCACCTGGGCCAATCTGTTTTCTCCATCTGACCACAGAAAATCTGCAGATAATTGTAAGGTGTATGGGCACCTTAAGGTGCGCTGCCAGCCCACTCAAAATGTTTTATGCAGTTGTTAATTTGTAAGTTATAGGGGGCTTCAACTGTGGCCCCTGATGGCTTCAAAGGGCCACACATAATGATCAGTATATGACAATTAACTGTGAGGAGCCACAGACATATTAGAGGAGACTGTCAAAGATTGTGGACATGCAACATTTGTTGTCTTCAGTGGTTAAAGACTGAAGACAGTCAGGGACAGGGGACCAGGGATGTGCATGGGCTTGACTCCAACCGAGTTCGCCAAAGCCTTCGCAAAACTCCACCCTCCCAGTGCAATCAGTAGCAGCTGGGACATTCTCCACCCCTTTGTTAAAGTGACACTAAACTCAGAAGTTAAATCTTAATACATTCAAGTACCTCAACTATTAACAAAAATTTAACTTATTTGTGTATCACTCAGCTGTAGATCCTCAAATCATCTCTGAATTGGTGCTGATACAGTAAGGCCTGGAGCTATGGAAAGCAGAGGAATGAGCGGAAGGCCTGCATGACAAGGCTGGGAAGGGGAACGAGGACAGGAAAGAGTTAAGGAGAGATAGAAGAAAGGGTATAGAAAGGTCACTTACTTGATTAGTGGAGGGGGTGGTCCAGGAGGGGCTTCAGGAAAGTTAGCCAGGAAGGAGGAGTCCGGAAGGTCAGTTGGGAGTCCTGCAAGATAGGAAGAACTTCCCACCCGCCCCATAGGAGGTGGTCTGTGTTTCTGGATATTTGTCACAGCTGGGGGATGGCGGTTTGGATCCTTGGAGGCAGTGGTTAGTGGGTACATATCTGGACGGGGGACCCATCCGTGGTATGGGTGTCCTCCAGTAGTCGGACGGTCAGTTTGGTATGACCGGTAAATATTGGACCAACGTGGGTCTGCGGGCAATCTAGTTACGTCCCCGAGGCGGTGTATGGCGGCTGGGGGCAGTCAGTTACAGAAAAGGTGCCCGCAGATACTGGTCCATTTATAGAGTACAATTGCCTTCAAGGACCTTGAAACCAAACGAGTTGGTACCGATGTTTGGTTGTTAATATTGTTAATATGGTTATTTATAATGTTATTTATAAGTGTTTATAATAAAAGGCTGCTGTGGCCATTTAAATTCCCATTGTTGTGTGGTGTAGTTATTGGGATGTGGGTAATGTAAAAGGGACCTCTGAGCTACCTGTGTCATGTCCTTCCTTCTGGAGGGTGGTTACTTTTGTTCCCCATGGTCCCTGTGAGTGTTGTAAAGTAGCCAACTCTCCAAGCTCGCTCCCATGATGAACTATAATCTTACGTTTAGTTTACTAATTTGTATTGAGATTGTAGTCCATTACAGGAGCGAGCTTGGAGCGGTAGCTACTTTACAACACACACTTGGACCATGGGGAACAAAAGTAGCCACCCTCCAGAAGGCAGGACAGTGTCAGCATGAGTTCAGAGATGCTTTGAGGATCTACAGCCGAGTGATTTACAAATAAGATACATTTTTGGTAATAGTTATGGTACTTAAAGCATGTTTAAGATTTAACTCCTAAACTTAATGTCAGTTTAAGTGTAGCGGCTCTGACAGTTTTGCTTGGGCAAACACGGTATGCCCCAAACTCACGCTCATCACTCATGCAGCAAGCATATTCCCAGTCTAGACTGCCTTAGAGATCACTGATATTACAACATCTTTTCAAATGAAAACTCCTGCTTCTGAGTGCTAGATCTGTAAAGGGCCGCACAGCAAGTGCTAAAGGGCCCCATGTGGCTATCCGGCCACGGCTCTGACAATAAGGCTTTAGCAGTCAGAAACACAAGATCTGCACTGAAAAACTAACCACCAGTTGAATTTTCATCCTGTTAAAAGAAAATGCAGTATAGCTACCCAAAGTAATACATTTGCATTGTCAAACAATACAGCAGCTCTATCATTTTACCTTCTACTTGGGCTTTAGAGCTTTGTCTGTATCTGTGCACTTTTCTTTCTCTGAGTACTCATATATGCTGTCAACAAGCCTTTTTACAGGAGAAAACAAAGTTACTGCTGTTCAAAAAAAATGTGATTCGGATTTCCGGAGACGGGAAAAGTAACTTTGTTTTCCCAAGCTGTAATGCCATTTACTGAGCCCAGCAATGCCCCCAGAGTCCAGTGTGAGGCAGCCTCTTCTGGCAACGAGCTAGTTAAAGGGATGTTGACAGATGAGAGAGGGACTGTTTTAAATCCCAATGGAGGCTCCCACAGGAAATTAACTCTCCATCCTGCAGTTAAATCTGACCCTTTGGCTGTGATTCAAACAGTTAGCCATGTGAACACCATAGAGTGTCTGTTTTTAGCAGGGCAGGCCCACAGTCTAAGAAGATTGTGCTTCTAGGAATGAGCTGGGACCATAGACAACACCCTCTGAACAACTTGTTTCTGAGTGTTCTGTTAGAGGCACACAGACGACTGGGATACTCGGTTACAAATGAACCAAGCAAAACCAAAGACGGCTGCCCACACTAGTCTCTGGAACAGCTACAAACACAGGATACGGGAATAATCCTACGCTGTCTTACAATGCTGCTTTAATGGATTCCTTGTGGGATTTTCAGCTGATTGGAATGGCTCATTTTCACGGTGCATCTTGCAGTCTGCAGACATGTAGCAATGCCGGAGAAAGATTTCTGTCACATTTCGGGTCCCACAGATGTCAGTGTATTGGTGAAGCGGATCTGATGTACAAAGTTGGCTGCTGTGCCTTAGGCTAGTTGTAGTCTATGCACTTGTGTTTTTTAATTCCTCTGGATGTCAGGACAAGAGACACTAAGGAAAGCAAATGAGCAGCCGGACAGAAAACACTGCTTTTAGGGCAAAGAAAACGTCCTGTTACATGTTTCTCAAGAATTGTACTTGTGAAACGAGTACAGAATGTTATCTGCTTTGACTCATAGGGCAGATCATATGTCTGTCTCCACTTTTTGATCTGTTTTTACAACTTTTTCAAGACCTGTAGATAAATCCCTAGTCAGTGTGCTTTTATGGTTGATTTGGAAGCTTTTTTCTTTGTTTAAAGATACTCTGAGCAAAACTTTTTTAAGTTTATTATGTCATTTGGCAGATAAAAAGTTTACCATTCCTGGGGAAATCCAGACAACCTCCTTCTTAAGGATTTGTTTACATATACTACATTTTATTATGTAATGTAATATCTTTCACATGCAACATATTTCCACTTTTTTGAGCAGGCGGCTCAGTTTGTTAGCATTAAAAATGCAGCTCCGATGAAATTTGTGGTTAGTGTCCTCAAGTGTTGCTTGTATATTTAGAATGGAGAATAACTATGCAATAGCCAGTGTCAACAGAAGGACCCACAATATCCCTGCCTGTGTCTTGGTCTCAGAATAGCTTTCATCCGGCATTGCCCAGCAGTCATCCTCCCATTTGTTTCCCTCTTTGGGGCTGATCTCTATGGTGAGACCAACATCTAGCCACAAGCAGCGGGAATAGAGTGTGGGATGTCAATGTGTGGCATGCTGTCACCTCTCTGTTTGCTCCAGAACTCTTACAAAAACTTTGGCATCCTCCAAACTTGGGGGAAAAGTTTTTTCTTTTTTGTTGGTTTTGCATGTACTCTCGTGGACTTTTTATACCTTTCAGAAATGAAGCGTTTTCAAGCATGGAAGAATTCTATACCCTTTTTGTCACATTTTAATATTTATAAAGTAAGTACTTACATCTATAAAGCTGTTTGCATGTAGAAATTCATACACTGTATTTTTTTTATTTTTTTTTGTCCATTGCCGTTGTGTTCTGCATGCAAGCTGTTCTTCTGAATTAACTTATGTGTATGTACAGGCAGCAAAAGGGGGCACCAGGTGCACATTTATTATGGCAGGGGATAATTCTTCTTGCACTGGGCTTAAAAGGATGTATAGAGCCAAATAGTTCAGTGCATACTGAGAGTGCTTGCCAAAGCCATTGCTATGTGCCCCTTCCCAGTAGAATGCTGCTTGCAGCATCTCTTGTGTCAGTAGCACTCCTACATAATGTCTGTGCTACCTAGTTGAGCCAGTTGGGAAGTGTTTGACAGCTTAGAAGACTGCTGCTTGAAGCCACACTATTCATCATGATCTTCTGGATCTAGCACTTGTGCTTGTATAGTTTTCATCAAAGAGCTCCAGGTGCACTGACTCTTAGTGCAAATAACTTTGTGTCATAAATTGTAGATCAAGAAAACAGAGTGGAATGTATAAAAAAGAAACACTATAGTGTTTCTGATCCACCATTGTTATGCCCTGCTGTGCTCTACTCTCAGGGCTAGTAGCAAGCCTCTTCATCTGTTGAGTATTGCTGGCTTCATGTCAGTCTCCAAGGAAGTCTGGTACCTGGGGCGATGTAGCAGGCCATCAAATGCAGTCACATTAGTACTTTAAATCATGGGAAAATGAACATACAACACGGTGCAGTTTTACACTCTTTCACAGCCTCCAGCCCTCTGAAGCAGAAAAATGGGTTTCCTTGTGCTTTTGTTGGCACAATGGTTATATTTAACAGGACAATGCTAAAAGGTGATATGCAAAATCCAACAATGATACCAATAAGATTTCAGATTACTGTACTCTCATCACTTATTTGTATTATTTCCTATAATTATACAGCACAGCATATTATGCAGAGTTTGCAGTAGATATAACCTTTCTCATCATTAAAAGGAGCTTACAATCTAATGTCCTTACCACATTAATGCTTATACTGAAGGTTTAATTTTGTATCTAAACCAATTAAATATAGCAATATGATTGTATTTTGGAGGAAAGCCACTGAAAAACTAGAAGGTAAGGGTTCTAGCCACCAGCCACTGCAATGCCCTGAAAACTTACATTTGTGACTGGCTATTACATTGAAAGGAGAAGTACTGGAAGAGTACAATATACTCTTCCCAATACTTAGAGTTGGTGTGGGACACTGCAGCTGTCCTACGCCAGCTCTATAGCCAAAGCTGAGCAATCATGTAACCACTGATTGCTGAGCTCTCCGTCATAGAGCTGAGTGCAGTGACGGCTAGCTTTTGCTCCGCGCAGGGATTCCCCCTTTCCCTCTCTGTTCCTCCAGCGCTCACTGGAGGGGCAGACATGGGAGGGGGTGCGCACAGCTAGCTCTGGCTCTAGAGGGGCCCCAGGAGCTGTTAGCCATAATGTGGTAGTTTGCACAGCATATTTAGCACATTATGGCAGACTTACCTGCAGAAGTGATCTTCTCCTGTGCTGCTCCCCTCGATCACTGGTGCATCTTTCTTTGTCCTGGTCCCACGCATATGGAAGTACTTCATCTAAGCAAGGATCCTGCAAGGAAAGGCAGGGAGAAACATCTATGACAAAACAGACCCACACTGTCTCTTCTCCCATAAACAGACCTGCCTGACTTAAAGTGGACCTTTACCCCCATTCACTAAAAATTAAAATAGTGTGCAGCTCTGCATACTGATATGAATTCATCTCACATTCATTAGCTGATACTGATATGAAATTTAGCTGATGCTTATATGAAATAATTTTACATTCATCAGTATCAGTTAAATTTATTTTCTTTTACCTCCAATTACTGTTTTTCTACTTCCTGGTTTAGTGAGGCACTGGTGATGTAGCCCTGGCCTCACAGATACATTATGGGAAGACTACATCACCAGTGCCTTCCAGGGAAATGTCATCTGTAAACTGTTCCAGGGGGCAGATCCAGAGTTCCAGGGTGTAAAGGGAGATATATTAATCTGCCCTTAGTAAAAATGGCCACTGTGAGAAGAATGGGGAGGAAACGAAAAATAAAGTATGGAAAGAATAAAAAGCCTGCACAATTATCTCTAAGTATCTACTGTATATCTGTTTGTAGATTGTCATTACTAAGCATTTCTGAAGGTGCCTTTGTTATAATTTTTAGAATAAGGGTGATGTTCCTCTTTAACTTTCACTTAGCATACACCATCAGTCTTCTTTCCACTGCCTTCGTGAATACCCCAAAGTATCTTGGAAAGTTAAGATTCATTTTTACAAAAACAGTCCCATTTATCATTGTACCCTGAATGGTTGTTGTATATTTTGTCAGCCACGATTCCAACCTCTCCATACTACAAATCAATAGTCACAGAGCCTGAATTACTAAAATGTGAAGGGAGGTGAAGTGATCTTGTGTTTACTTCAGACATCAAGTCATTGGAAAACCAAGCTCTGCTTTTATAAATTCCTCGGGTTTGTATACACTTCACCTTACTTCACCCTTTAGTAAATCAGTACCTAGTCTCAGAAATCTCGCAGAATGCTAGATATGTTCTGTCCACCTGTCCAAATATAACATCTCTGGGCAAAAATAACTTTCATCTTGTACTTTTTTTTATGTAAACTGTTGGGTGTGAACCTGCTGCCCATATTTTCTGAAAGGTTAAACCATCAAAAAATGTCCATTCCGGTCCACTGACTTTCTGCATCTAGTGTTCACCTGTACTGCACTGAGGATTCCATTTCTCACTGAATCATTTGCATGACTGAGAGTTCAGTCACCTATAGAATAATTTGTTTCCTTCACGTGTAGGTGGCTTTGTGTATATAATAGGATTTCCTTTCATCATGCATATTAACTACATTACAATGTTTCTCAATGTCTATTGAGTTGAAGAATGTGCGAGAAGGTCATGGAAAACAGATTGCTATTCATTGTTCTGACTGCTGTAGTCTGATGAAAGGTAAAATCTGATTTTCTGCGGGTTACTGCATTTTACACATCAGCATTGCCTTGATAAATCAGCTCATTTGTGTCTTTAACATGAACATGTTTGGAGAAGCTGTGTGAGCAAGGTGATTGTGCTACTGAACTGTTATTTTAGTGGCATTCTGCAGTTTACCTTCTCTCAGGCCCCCTAGGTTCTGTGGATGGTGCCCGAAATTCTCATTATGTCTCTTAACAAAACAGAGTACAGCACAGAAAGCGCCTACTCAGTCCTCACATTGATTCCAGGCTGTCAACTATTTTCTGTTGAAGTGACTTACCACCAGTTCTGTAGGCTTCTTGTGAAATATTTGCCTATCCAATATCCTGCCATGATTAGGCATGATTTTGCACACAAAGTCTGTTTGTACTTGAACAAACCATGTTCTGTACCACTATTTGTTTATGTTCATATGTTAAGCTGGCCATAGCTTAGCAAATATTCCTCCTAAAGCTGGCTATACACTATATGAATTTCGTCTGGTTCTTGATGAATTGTCCGAAATTTGTACAGTGGGTCGGCACCCTTTCAGCTGGCATCACTCGATCAACTGAATGATGGAGTTGGTCAGAAAATCTTTGAATCTTTGAGCTGCTGTCTCTGTTCGGACCAGCCGCTGTTACAATTCAATGAAGACAGCGGGAGATTCCTCAATCAACGATCATAAGCCTTGATAGAATCTGAATAAATCTGTTATATTTTCTTTTTTCCCCCCCCAGCCCGCAGGTTGAACAAAGTAAATATTACAGTGTTTATGGCAAGCTTTAGGCCTCATTCACACTGCCGCGCGTACGTGCGTATTGTACCATATGCAACACATGCAAATAAATGGCTCCATACACATAGCCGCGTATGGAGCCGTATATTTGCGTAGCGTATATATGTGCAAAAACAGAATGGAACAGAGATGCGCCCGGGTAGCGTATTGCTGCGTATTTATTTACGCGTGTATACGCACGTACATGCGTACAGCACATTCAAAATTCCATTACAAGTGATGCATTCTGGGATTGCATATAGTGCACGCATATACGCGTATATACGTAGACGCGTATATACGTAATATACAATTTTGCTTGCGTTGTGTGTGAATGAGGCCTTACTGTTGAGTTCCTGAATCTTTATCTTATTTAGAAGCGTTAACACTTATCAGTCAACCGGCTTCAAATATATACATTTTTAGTCAGGAGCTCACCAGGGGATCCACATCAAATCTCTGAACAACTAAAGCTGGCCATACACTGTTATATTTTTTTCATTTAACCTGCGGAAGAAAAAGCAGACTCCTCCATCCACTGCTTAACAGTGGGGCTATTGTGTGCTGCTATCTGATTGGTTGCTGTCACTGTTCGCCAGAACATTTTCCAGCAAGCTCATTCGATTTTCTGTTTGAAGGATGCCTGATGAAAGGATGGCGACAGGACCACCCACTGAACTTATTTTGGCCGGTTTATCAAAAACAACAACTGTACAAGCCTGAAGGGAAGACTTGAGTTTACCTTCAAACATATTTGTATATTTACTACTGTGTAAGATTTAATTTCTTGGGCTCTTTTCAGCAGTATAAGTTTCATCTAAAGATGAAGGGTCAGCCATACACTGGCCAGTGTTTCTTGATGCCTATAATTGGAACCTCAGTAGAGATAATGGAACAGTATGTGAGTTAGGAATTTAGCAGCAATGACAATACTGGCAAGAGTCTGTGATCGATAATTATATTTTTCCCAATAGAAACTGAATAATGCATTTAAAGGAGAAGTACTGGGAAAGCAAAATATATTGTTCCCAATATTTAGAGCCAGTGTGCAGCACTGCAACTGTCACAGACTGGCTCTATACCAAGAGCTGAGCAAACAAGCAGCTACTGCTCCTGATCTTCATACTCATTCTGGGTCATTGATAGGGTTGCCACTTGTCCAGGTTTCACCCGGACAATCCGGGTTTTGAATGCTGTGTCCGGGTTTCATGGCAGCAGGAACCCGGACACAAGATGTCAGGCAGACAGGGGCAACCAAACGTAAGATAGGTGCTACTGGCCCCCCAACTGAAAATAGTCCCAACTGTGATTTTTACATATTAATGTGTGGCGCTATTTACATTTAAATAAGCCACGACCCATGCTCACCAAAAAATGTCCGCGCATCACTAGAGTGTTTGGGTTTCGCTTAAAGAAAAGGTGGCAACCCTAGTCATTGATGCAGAAAGTATAGAATCATTTGGATTAGAATAACAACCAGGCAGCTTGTAGATTTAAATGGAGAGTTCAGTAATTAAGGCTTATGTATTTTCACAGTACAGCTTACCTGTACAAGGTGCTTTGGCCAAGACTAAAAAAGAGATAACAGCAGGCTCAGAGTTTATGTAATACCAGTGAGGACAAGCCGACTTCATGCAATTCATTAAAGATCTGCCCGGCTATGTGCAGACTACTGGTTGATGGTTGATTGTTTGTTACATTTCTTGTACTTGCTTGGCCTTTGTTTCTTTTGCAAACATGGGGCCCCATTTGGCAAAGGAGTGAGGAAGACTGAGGGCTGCAGCATCAGTTCCAACAGACAAGTTTATTTTAGCAGTGTCTAGTGAAGCAAATGATTCACCCAATGCTTGTGTGTATTGAGCCATTAAGTACAATGTGCTCTTTCGTGCCTGAATGTCAGAGAATGCTCAGTACCAAAACAAATGTCTCCATATGATGAAATGGAGCACATGGAGTTCGTTTAGAGATGTGCAGAATATAAAGCTTAACAAGCTCAGGATAGGTTTAGGCAAACCTACTTTATTGTTATGCTTGCATGTAGATAGCCATCATGGAGTTTGATTTCAGAAACACATGCTTGTATCAATATATCCGTGAGTGTTGTCCATTATTCTGCACAGAGCGATACTGCATTTCAAAGTTTTAGGTATAAAACAAAATGTAGTTTTATGTAACAACCTGTACGTGTTACTTGCTCATGTGCCGCATGTGTTCTAAGGTATTTCTATCACACGGACACTTGTGTTGGTAGAGGGTAGCCAAAAGGCTGGATGAGATTGCTCTTAATGCATTGTATCATTCGGGATAAAAGAAATGGACTAATCAGCGGTTTATGCTATGAAGCTAAATCCTGGGATGGACTACAATTTTACTCTCAGTTTACTCATTTGTATTGAGATTGTAGTCCATCACAGGAGCGAGCTTGGAGCTGTGGTTACTTTACAACATACACAGGGACCATGGAGAACAAAAGTAGCCACCCTTCAGAAGGAAGGACAGTGTCAGCACCAATTCAGAGATATTTGAGGATCTACAGCTGAGTGATGCACAAATAAGATCCATTTTTATTAATAGGGTACTTGATTGCATTTTTTAAGATTTAACTCCTTAGTTTAGTGTCACTTTAAGCAACATGCAGAATTTGACAGTTCATTTTGCAGTCGTGTCAAGCTGTCAGATCTTGTATTTTTATTCCCAGTCTATCCCGGTCTCACACTGCTCAGAGCGCAGACATCAGGAACAGCTTTCACCCAGTCTGATGGGATGTCATATTAACCACATAGTTATGTTATTTTAATTATTCATTTTTTCCTATGTGGAGCAGTGGGCTGTATTTGCCGGCGTATAAGACGACTCGGCGTATAAGACGACCCCCCACTTTTTGTGTTAAAATATAGGTTTTGGGCTATACTCGTCGTATAAGACGAGTATAGCCCAAAATAATGTTTAAATGCACCCACTAACCTCTATGGCGGTATTCCCGAGTGTGGCTTGGGGTTAATTTTCAGTACTATAAGCGGTAACCCCGAGCCACACTCGGGAGTACAGTATCTTACCTTGTCCACGATCCCCGCAGTGTCCTCCATCTTCCGGGTTCCGTCCTTCAGCTACATACAGCATACCATGCTGAGCCAATCACGGCAGGCTTTGTATTCATTAATACAGGCTTTGTATTAATGAATGCAAAGCCTGCCGTGATTGGCTCAGCGCGGTATACTGTGTGTAGGTGAAGCTACACACAGTATACCCGGCGTATAAGACGGCTCTAAAAGCCCGTCATATACGCCGGCAAATACGGTATATGAATTATCCTGCAGAAATTAGATCATCTGTCTTTGGGTTTCCTTTACTACACCTTTTTTTATGATGTTTCATTGGAATAGAAGCAAGTCATCACAAAGAGAAACCTGCCTTGAGGGTTCATCCTAGAACATAACCGCTTGGATGACTTTATGCACGGTTTCTACTTTTCTCCCCAAAGATCCCTTATTTTGATGTTATTCCCAGCCCTCCCCTCTTCCTCCACCTGTCAAAATAAATAAATAACACGGATTGAAGGGAACATGTCCCTGTTTTCAAGCCATGATCTGACTGTGATCAGTTTAAATAGCTGTTTTTGAGCTGCCAAAAATGCAGTGGAAGCGTTCCAAGCTCTCCAGCTTAGACATATGCTTCCAATTGTGTGCAAATGTTAATTGTTTTCTAAAAACTGTCAGGGAAGAGGAATTGTGGGCACGCTTTTGCACCTGTCTGATACTCCTGCTTGTGCTGTGGTTTGGAGACCAGTTTTATGGTTTTACATATTACCTAATAAAGCAAAAGACCTTCTCTGCAGTTTAAAATGAAGACATTTCTCATAGAGGTTGTAACATGTTGACAGCATGAGATCACAGTGTTGAAAGATCAGGTCATGAGGAGTGCTTCATTCCCCGCTGGAAATGTTGGGGCGTTGGTACTAAAATCAAATTTGTTGCCATAACATCATTGTACTAAATAATTTTTTTCACTATGAAAGAGAGGGCAGGAAAAGTGAGCAATCTAGGACAACATAGCTGACCTGGAAAGTGAGATAATTTGGGGAATTTTTCCAAATCAGCGATTTTGTCCTAGATTGTTCACTTCTCCTGCCTTCTCCAAACTCTTCTCCCTTTTGTGAATACCCTGTAAGTATCAAAGCCCCTGTAAATAAAAAAATAACCCCTTAGTGCCTCCTAGTTTTTAAAAAAAATGGTTTTAACAATTTTAAGAATTAAAAGAAAAAAGTTTTTAAAAAAGTAAAAAAAAAATAAGTTTAAGAAAAATGTTTTAAGAAAATACAGGCTTGAGGAACCTATTAAAAGATAGGAGACAAGCATACCACATTCTAAAATAGTTCCACGCTAAAATTGTATTTCTCTCCATGTATTTTGTGATCTATAAATATACTGAAATCTCAGACATATGATGTACCTTATAAATCAGGACAAATAAAATAATTTATTATAAATTACTTTCTGTTATGTACACATTATTATTGCCAAAACTGTGAAAAATTTGTTTTTTTCTGACATTGTTTTATCTTTTTTATTAAAGAAATAAGCATTTATATATATGCATATATCACATCAATCTTCTGACAGCTGGGCGGAGCCAGCCGTGATCTTACGGCTGGCTCCGGCT
The DNA here is from genome assembly GCF_000935625.1 of Nanorana parkeri. NCBI lineage: Eukaryota > Metazoa > Chordata > Amphibia > Anura > Dicroglossidae > Nanorana > Nanorana parkeri. The sequence goes on along the minus strand of NW_017306799.1, from coordinate 438,411 downwards.
ACTTGCAGACTGATCAGCGTCCCTGGTTAACAGCTAACCAGGGACACTGATCTCCAAACAGCCTAACTCTCCCTGGCACTCTGGGAGTCTCCCGGCCGCCAAGGAGAGAAACACTGCTTTTTCTTTTTATTCTGACACGGAGCCGTGTCAGAATAGAAAGAAAAAATTTGGCCATAGGAATGCATTGCTAGATTCCCATTGACTATTTCAATTTGCAATAGCCAAAAGAAAACTAGCATTGCACTCGCGGGAACAATAGCTAGTTTGCTATTGGCTATTGCAAATTGAAATAGCCAATAGGAATCTCGCAATACATTACTATGGCCAAAAATTTTATTTAGTTTTTTCTATTCTGACATGGCTCTGTGTCAGAATAAGAAAAAAAAAGAAAAATCAGTGTTTCTCTCCTTGGCGGCCAGGAGCGGGAGACTCCCGAAACGCCCGGGAGAGTTTTTTTTCTTTTTTTGGACGGCAGCAGAACCGCCGGACAATAGAAAACAGCACAATCGTTTTCTATTCCATCCGATGTACGGCTGATTTCAGCCGATATACGGCTGAAATCAGCCGTACCAGCCTGAAGTCACTTCGCTTTAGGTAGGTTCGCCTACGGCAGCTTAGTGAATAGACCCCATAGCAAAATAGCACAAATGGCAAAATCGCTCCTGTCCCCAGGTACAAATTCTTTTTCTGAAGCTGTGTCACTAAGGGTTTAAACATATATGGGTACATTTAAAGCATGGAATACACAACTGCTGCATACTGCCAAATCCTTTTTTGCAATTCAATAAACTTTATTGTTCATAGAGGTTTAAAGCAAACTTGCAAATGCGTATCTTAGCTTCACACCATTCCTTCAGAGCATTTCAGGAATCTCTGCCCACCTTCAGGTTTGTATGCACATATCAACTTCCTGACAGAGCATAAGCTTGTTACCACCCTACATTCCATTATGCAGTGCCTGAGGCATTTACTGAGAGAACTGGATATTGCCACATAAGATGTGTCTATTTCTACTGCCATGTAAAAGTTTTAAAGTGACCACAGGTTTACTAAAAGGTCACATGTACTAAAAGAAATATGCGTATCTTTCCTTCTGAACATGCTCTTTGGTCAGCTATCCCATCAATTCTCTGGCTCCAGTACTTTCTAAGTCAGTGACACAAAACAAGTTTAAAGATCAGGAGTTCTGACTTTGCTGGTTGCATGCTTGTTCTGGAGGCAGTAACTTAGATATATGTCTAGTGCATCCTCAGAAAAGGGTTAGCAATGGCACAGTGCATACATTTGTCACTAAAGATGTACGGGCACCTATTCCCATGGATTGTTTTTATGCTGGGCTACTTTTAAGTATAGAATCCTTTAAAAAAGAGAATTCACAAGGAAGAAGTTGTAACAGGAAATAGCCAGAGATCATCTGGGGTGAACATCATAGCATTTGATAAATCTTGGTCTAATTTATTAAAGTGTCTGAGGGGTGACAGGTTTGAGATAGTCAGCGTTGTCCCATGTCAAGCATCCACATTTTCTCTTGGTTTTTTTTTTCTCCTCTCCTGCAATAGGAAATCCTATTGATTCTTTGGGGGGAACAAATACTGTACGTGAGCAATTGTTTCCACATTCTCAGGTACCAGTAAGGGCAGGTTCAGACAGACAAGCAGCTCTGTCCTATGGATGGAGCTCAACTTTCTGCAGAGTGTATCTGACGTGCTTCATCGATCTCTGTGATAAATGGAGCTGGCTTGCATTCATTGTACTACTTAGGCTGGGTTCACACCTGGGCGTACGGAATATGCGCGTTTGCACCGCGATTTGCGGTAAAAGAAACACGCGTTTACGAGGGCTATCCGGCTGTATCCTAATAGATACACGCGGCAAATACGCCCCAAAGAAGCTCCTGTACTTCTTTGGGCGTAGGGCTTTTTCAGCGCGTTCGTACGCGCTGTAAAATGCCCAGGTGGGAACCATGCCCATAGGCAATTGTTAGTTTTCACATGTTGAGCGTTTTACAGCGCGTAGGAACGCGCTGTAAAACGCCCAGGTGTGAAGCAGGTCTTAGTGTTGTAGCAGACTTGGTTCAGTACAAAGATGCACAGGATTGTGCCCTTTACAGCACTGATATCTACTCTAGTGCTGATCTGTGCTGTGTAGGAATGACAACTCCATTTATTACCAGGAACAGTAGCAGATATTTGATAATAATTCTAAACGTGTAGAATTGGGGTTACCTGTTAGACACAGCTCATAGAGAAGTCAGCCTGGGGAGAAACATACCAGGGTTATGATGTAGTGGTGCACAGTAGCTGTGTTTTGCATCAAAAATGGAAAGTGGCTTGGTAAAAAAAAAAGGGGTGTGGTTCAATGGATTAAAGACACTTCACCATACAAATGTTCCAATTCCCGTACAAAGACTTACTCATGCAGACAACTCTTGTAACATCCAGCATCTCTGAATGTACCAAATCTTCTTCACAGGACAAATGCTACAGACTCCACCTATACCAGTAGCTACATAGAGACGCAATCACTACCATAGTTACACTGCTAGAAACACAGCGACAGATAAAATACATAGTGTGCTTGTTTTATATTCTTACAGATGGAAACTCGAGATCCCAAAGTGTAGAAAATATTACCTAATATAAGAGGTATAAAACATCATTCTTTTCTTATTGATGAAAGTTATGCCATACTTGACATGATGCATGTAATGGTCCCAAGTGTATATATATATATATATAA
>NW_017306799.1:367986-434577 GCF_000935625.1 Nanorana parkeri | reverse complement strand
GAGCTAGAATGTGAATCACAGCCTGGAGCTCACAACTTTTAAACAAGTCACATTTAGGGGGTTCACCTTAAGAAGCTATACATTCCCGCATGTTCTTTGACTAGGCACTGATTACAGTGGGAAACACGTCAGAGCTTTATCTTGCATCCTGTTCTGATTTGGGATAAAGCAAAAAAGTTTTTTTGCAGTGATAGAAAGGAATTTATCAAAACTGGAGCAGACAGAACCTAGACCAGTTGCTCATGGCAACCGATCAGCATCCACCTTTCATTTTCAAACCTTAAAGGAGAACTATGAGGTGAGTGCTTTTCACTCACCTCATAGTTCTAGCCGACCTGTGACAATGAGACTGGCCCAGGTCGGCTCAGTAGATCGGGAGGTGAGCGAACATATCCCGGCGTTCACTCCCCTCTCGATCCTGTCACGGCTCTCTGCCGTGACAGGGGGAGGGGCTGGATTCCCCTCTCCCCGCTCCGATCTGCCAGCGCTGACTGGCAGGACGGACGGGGGAGAGGGCGGCAACAGCTGGCTCTGCCTCTAGATAGGCAGAGCCAGCTGTCACTCACGCACCTGGGCGGATCTCAACATCGATGTCGGGATCCGCTCCGGCTGCGGTGTCTCAGTATACCGCGAGCTGTAGCTCGCGGTATACTGAGCTTAGGGTAACGGGAGGACGCTAGTTTGTGTCCTCCCGTTACCCTAAGGAGAACTATGGGGAAAAGCCCTGACCCCATAGTTCTTCTTTAACTGAACAAACTGAAGAGAGAAGCTGATTGGTTGACATAGTCAACTGCTCCAGATTCTTCTGCTCCAGTTTTGATAAATGCCCCGTATATTATGCAATCTTTCTATTTTTTTCATTCAGATGTGGTTGAACCTGGGAACGAGCCTAGATCTGTACCAGATGTCCAATGAGCTGGCTATGTATAGACTGACCTGAAGCAAGTGTCATGTAGTGTACATTACATTTAGTTGGTGTAGGGCACACATGGATCCAATGTACCCTGTTGATATCCAACTTTGTTAGATGTCTCTTTATATTTCCTCTTGCTAAAGGAGGGAAATCACAGCAGAACATACAAATGTAGGTGGCTGCTGTGCGGGCCACATTACAAGGTCCGGCGGGCCGGATTTGGCCCGCTGGCCTTGTGTTTGCCACCCCTGCTCTAGAATGTTGCCAGGAGTACACACATAAATACAAAATGATGATTGGTTGACATGGACTGCATGGACAAGTCTGCTCCAAGTATATATTTGACGTTGGAGTAGAAGTATACCTACCCTCTGGTGGTTTTAGATGACTTTAAAGATAATGTTTCAAGTTTATTGTGATTCAGATATGTAGCCTACGTTTGTTTATCCGATTAACCGATTAATCGAACCTAATAATCGGCTAACTAATCGATTTTGAAAATAATCGTTAGCTGCAGCTCTAGTATATAGTGTCCAGATTGACAGTAAATGGTTGTCTCAGTAGTACTGCTTGTTTAACATGATAAAACTATGTATTGCTTTGCAAAAGCTATAAGATCTTAAATAAAACGGCGTGGAACATGAATTACCTTTTCCTCCATGCCTGGCTCTTGTACATGTAAATGAATTTACATGCCTCTCTGGCGTGCTGCAGATATGACCACAGGAGGTAAACTATACCATGCAATACTAACAAACCGTCATTTCAGGATGTTTTCAAGAGAAAAAAACACAAGCTGTTCATTGTGAAAGTCATGTTTAATGTATCATTTTATATCTGTTGTGATGTTTAGCTGATAATTATTTGCGGGATGTAGTTACAGGAAGAGGTCACGGCACACAAATATTTCAGCACAGCAGCTTAGGTTAATTCTCATCTGCGTTTTTCATGAGGTGTGTTTTTTACACACGTTGCCATTCTTTCCTACGAAAGGTGCATTTTTCTGCAAACTTCAACTCCCAAAAAATCATGCGTGCTACATCTTTGGTCTGGTTTCCATCAAAATGCACCTTCTGTAGGAATGAATGGTCTAAATCAGTGGTTCTAAACCTGTGTAACCTCAGGACCCACATTTGTCCTTGGTCATTAAGTCGCGACCCAAGTTACACTGCAATGGAACGCACGGCATTGTGGTACAGCGCGTTCCGATGCGGGCAATCAAACTGTGGGGGGAGGTGCGTTTGGGGTACCATTCAAATTAATGGCAACACACCTCTGGCACCACAATGCTGTTGGTGCAATTGCATTGTACACTGCGTAATTGCACAGGATTGTGCAATTAACGCACCGTTTTAGTGTGAACGGGCCCTCAAAAACACTGACAGACACATTCTCACACACACATACACACTCCAAAAAAATGTAATTCATTTTTCTTTTCTTTTTAAGATCCAGCCAGTCTCTCTATCTTATGAGAACTGCAGTGGATCCTCAGCCTGGGGTCCAGTGCGTGCTGCTGTGCTGTGATGGAGCTCCATCCATACGTGCATTGCTTGTACTGCTTCCTTGCATGCCCTGTAGAGGTGCTGGGAGCCAGAATGTGACGTCACTCCGGTCCAGGCACCTCTACAGAACATGCACGGGTTCTGTAAGGAATGCATGTGTGGATGGATTTCCCTCGTGGCCATGGCCCCACCCCACTTCAACCTGACACTCGGCAACGGGCAGCAGATTTTGAATGGCTGCTTGGCCCTAGAACTGACAGTACTGCGCTAGGGGGAGGCTGAGGAGCCTCTCACCTAGAAAAGTGAAAGGCATGCCTAGAAAAGTGGAAGGCACACTGGTGACCCACTGAACACGGTGTCGCTACCCACTTTTGGGTCACGATCCACCAGTTGAGAACCAAGGGTCTAAAACACACTGCACTGTTCTACATTAAAGTGAATGCATTTTTATAGCCATTACTTTTTTTTTGCCAGTGATTGCCATATTTTAAACGTCCTTGGCTTGTCTATAAAAGGTGTAATCTCTAATAATGCTTTACTGTAAAAAAACAAAACCCAGTTAGAATGTTATTGATTGTAGAGTACATACAAAGGTATAATGCAGGTCATGTGGAACTTATTATACTATTTTTTTGTGCAAAGTTCTGGAGAATTTTTAGTTGCAGACTATAAAATCAAAGCAATTGTTTACAGTATGTTGCATGAAAACAATGTCCAGCAATTTTTTTTATTTTTAGTAAAAGATGGTATTTTCTCTTGCTGCATATAGTTGTAAGGTTTCTTTTGCTATTTTTTTTTTTAAGGGACGCCATTCTTTAGATATTTGTAAGAATGAGGGAAATCTTTAATTCAGACATTGACTGGGTACTCACTCCTACTACGTAGTCTAATATAATTATTACGTATTCCACTCAAACATGGAAACAATCCAGCCAATGTAAAGTTAACACCATAGAATTCTTTTATCAATTACATCTTTAATTTTAATAGTACGATATAACAACAAATCACACTTTAAAAAAAACATTGTCCTGTGATTTGTTTTATATCATACTGTTAAAATTAAAGGAGAACTATGGGGTCAGGGCTTTTCCCCATAGTTCTCCTAAGGGTCATGGGAGGACACAAACTAGCGTCCTCCCGTTATCCTAAGCTCAGTAAGATGCCGCAGCCGGGACGGATCTCGGCAATACTGTCTGGATCCACCCAGCTGCGGGATTGACAGCTGGCTCTGCCTATCCAGAGGCAGAGCCAGCTGTGCCCGCCCCGTCCGTTTCAGCAGTCAGTGCTGGAGAATCGGAGAGGGGGAATCCCTGCAGGGAGCCGTGAGTGACAGCCACGGCTCTCTGCAGGGATAGATCGAGAAGTGAGCGAGCAACGCTATGTATTCACTCCCCGATCTACTGAGCCGACCTGTGACAGTTTAATTGTCACAGGTCGGCTCAGATTATGAGGCTGAGTGAAAATCACTTGCCTCATAATTCTCCTTTTAAAGATTTGTATTTTGATACAAAGGATTCTATAGTGTTGACTTTACATTGGCTTGATTATCTCCATATTTTGAGGGAAATAAGTAATATAATTATTTTTGACATTCTTCAGATGTATACAGTATAGCTTTCCTTATAGAAAAAAAGCTGATATAAGAGTTTTTCCCTGCATCTACCCTTTTAATTTTAGATGTAGTGATCCTTTGAATACCATACTACAGAACATGTTCAAAAGGAGTATGGTGGTAATGTTAATATTGTTTGCAATTGCAGTGTAACTTGTGGGGTGACATCAACATTGTCCATAAACAAATTGTCATTGTGACCAAATTGCATTGTTATTGTGATGCGTATGATGTCATCAGTTAACTACTGTTGTTTTCCTGTTGCTGTAGCATGCTGGAATACCTGGAAGTCTAGTGCTAGTGTGAACACTCTCACAGTTGGTTTCAGAAGCTCAGGAAAGATAGCAAACATAGGGCTTTCTATTGACAGTGTTGACAGTTTGTATGGGCCTAATCTCCTTCAGCTAAACATAGGGGTCTATTCACAAAGCTGCCGAAGGATATGCTACGGCTGATTTCAGCCGATGTACGGCTGAAATCAGCCGTACCAGCCTGCTCACTTCACTTCTGATCGGTCATTCACTCGGCTGCCCTCGGCAGCTTTGTGAATAGACCCCATAGTCTCTTCAGAGCCCTTTCCTTCCCACACATATCTAGTCTATTCACACACCTAGTGAGCAAGTCTCCCCCCCATTAGTGGGACTTTCATCTATTATTCTGTGTAGTTCCAGTTTTACACAGAGCAGAGAAAAAGTGCGTGCTTTTGAAGCCTTTACAGTGTAAGCATATTGCCAATCACACATTTCTCTTTTTCTCCACAGAGGTTGGGGAGTAGCATGCAGCCAGATGAAGGCTCAGAATGGCTTCTGGAACTCTTGAGCGAGGTGCAGCTGCAGCAGTATTTCTTGCGTATACGTGATGACCTCAACATCACGCGCCTTTCCCACTTTGATTACGTTAAAAATGAGGATCTGGAGAAGATTGGCATCGGCCGACCTGGTGAGAAAATTTTCCTTTTTACTAGTGGATAATTAAAAAAATAATTAGTCCGTACTTGCAGATGTTTTTGGGCAAGGTAAGTAGCACTGGGGAAAGTGCAGGTATCCAGCAGTAGACTTAAAACTATTTGGCCAATCTTGGAGATATATATATAGATATCAATTTATATCTATCTATATATATATATACACATACACCGTAAATACATACACATATATAGATGTACAATTTTTAAATAGGTTGTTCCATTTATTTACTGCATGGCACAGAATCTATTCTCTCATTGCAAAGCTTTTGGTATTGGTATTATATTATTTTCACTGGTGAGACCTTGACTTTGGTCCAACCATGTGGCCCTGACTAATAAGAGTGCTCACATTGGCAATCAAGAACCTCTCAGTGCAAGAAAGGGATGGCGACTTGCCCAAGATATTTGTCTTAAAGTGTATTTCCACTTTTGCAGTCAGATTTGAGAAAACTTCACTTTATGTTTGTTATGTGTTCCTAATCACACAGCATACTGAAAAAGATGTTAAAAATATGTTTTCATACCTTATATGTGTCTGTGTAGCAGGGCTTTGCAAGCGCCTCTCTCAATTTTAAAGTTACTAGAAATTCTGATTTCTAATAGAAGGACTAGGGACACTCTGAGCTTCCTCTCATTAACATACAATGCTTCTAGACCTCCCTTTGTAAGGACATACAATGTTTAAATATAGTATACAACTGATAATGAGATCTGCCAGCACAGTACAGACACTTCCATGCATTCTAGAAGAAAATTCAGTACAAAGAAAAGCTTTTCTTCCACAATACAGCAAATAATATACAAGCAGCAATTTTTTAAGTTACACTATGTGAATGAGAACATGTAACAAATATAACATAGGTGTTTTTTTCAAAGTGGAAATACAGTTTAAAGGAGAATTATGGGATAAGTGGAAATCACTCATCCCCATAATTCAATCCCACCTGTCACCAAGAAGCTGTCACAGGTCGGCTCTAATGGGAGGGAGAGGATCGGGAAGTCAGCGACGGCGGTGTGTTTTCGCTGGCTTCCCGATCCTCTCCCTCCAGAGAGCGGTGACTATGAGTCACTGCTGCCTGCAGGGATTCCCCCCTCTCTGTTTCTCCAGCGCTTACTGCAGGGACAGACGGAAGGGAACGGGCACAGCTGGCTCTGCCTCTACAGAGGCAGAGCCAGCTGTCAAATCAGCCAGCGGGGTGGATCTCGACTGTATTGTCGGGATCCGTCCCAGCTGCAGCGCTTTCAGCATATAGAGGGCAATAGCCTGCTATTTCCTGAGTTTTGGGTCACGGTAGGACACAGTATATGTCCTTCCATGACCCTGAGGAGAACTATGGGCAAAAAAGGTTGCCCCATAGTTCTCCTTTAAGCTAGTTGTCCAAATGTGTATTTTCTACTCTAAATTGATTTGTTCTATTTGATTAAAAAACTACTATGCTCTTTATATAATTGCAAATAAATATTTATATGGTATGAACAATCTCGAATACTTATTACTTTGTCACATTGTGATTAGCTCTACTAATTTACATTACGTATTTACATAATACATCATTATGCTGTATGTTCTTTTATCTTTTATTTCTACTTTTTAGGCCAGAGACGTCTTTGGGAAGCAGTAAAGCGGAGGAAGGCTATGTGTAAGCGGAAATCCTGGATGAGTAAGGTAGGCTATTGTGGAACACTTTAGTTTTAGTAATTGAAGGCTTACATAATTTGCAAACATTGAGTATATCCATTTTTCTAGATAAGAACAGATCGGACCGTGACTTCTAATACTCTAAGTGCAGTTGCCAGCGTTGATTACTGTTTAAATTGGTTTTAAAATAAGCACATTAGGACAGCAATTTGTTTTTTAAATAACTTTTACAAAGTTTCTGTTCTGACGTGTCCTAAAATATATCTGTATCAAATTTTACCTGAATAATGTAGCTCTTGTCAAACCTTCCTTTTGCTTGCTGAAGTTGATATTTGCGTAAAAGAGGGGTCTGAAATTTGGGGCTTTGAAGGGCTCTAATGGAAAGCTGACATGACCTTCAGCCAACAGGAAGTGCCTGCTATTCCATTCAAGAGCTGGATTGTAAAGGTAAAAATGTGCTGCAGATTTAAAAAAAATAAAATGATGAACTGCTGGCCTTTCTTGGAGTCTAAGTGCCACTGTGCAGGCCATTTTAGGAACTCAGAATTCAAGTACTCATACCCTCTTTATTTAAAATACATTCAATGATTATGTATTTAATACATAGCTGCTTTAAATAAATATAGTATGGTATACTTTATATATCTGGAGTCCAGCAGTAAAGCAGCTTGGGGATACTCATTTTAAGTGTATCTATAGCCAAAACCTTTTTTTTTTCTAGTTTTGCTTTGGGTGAGGATTGATTAGAACCCATGTTAGGTTGTTTTTCCTGTTGATGTACTATTGGAGAGATTTCCCTACACTCTTCACTCTTCAAAATGAAATAAAATCAACTAGTTGCCACTGTCCCCATTGGCAGATTTCCTCTATCTCCCTGTTCTGGAGACAACTGTAAAATGTTAATATTTTTAGTAAAATAAGTATTTAATATCTTGTTACAGGGTGCTGCTGTTTTATTTTGTTTTACATTAGTGACAGTGTCACTTATAACCAGCACCAGCCAAGCATACTGTGTCCTCCTCCTCTCTTGTTTTTCCTGAGATTGAGGAGCGTACTCACATACCCGATGACATCACTGACTTCGCCCTGCATGTTTCTTCACTTTCGGCATCACATTAACATCACATAATAAAACAACCTGTAATTATTCCATAAAGCAACCATTTCTATGTTATTATAAAATCAAACACTTTTTTTTTGGAATGGATAAGATTGATATTTCCATAAGTGCACCATCACTATCCCTTTTAGATTGTAAGCTCTCATGGACAGCGTCCCCCCCCCACCAATTGCAAAGAAAAACCCCTTATACCAGAACAGGGGACATAGCTGCACCTATACAATAGTGGTGTTACCCTCCTTCTTTTGTGGGGGGATTTTTGGAGCAATCTGAAATGTTCATTTAAACATAGGAGGGTGAGCTGGTGGAAAAGGTTGTCGCTATCCCTAAATTGGAAAAAAGGTGCTGATTGATCTTTTATTATTATTATTATAAAGGTCAATAAAATCTGGTGAGTTTACTCAAATAAGGGGCTAACAAAAGGGGACAAAAGAAGCATGTGGACAGTGTGGTTGGTCTTTCAGTACGAGCTGGATCTGTGCTGAATATTATTGGTTGCTGCTGGTTATTGCTAGGGGACAGTACTATATATTTTGGATTGCACTTTGATATTCAATTGATAGCAATTGTTTTCATGTATGATGGAGTTTTTATATTGCACAAGAAACATTGATGGCATGCTGGTTGCTAATAGTTATGGTTATTTTACAGATAATAACTTTAACTTTCACTATCAGAAGGGAAGGGAGTATGCCCAAGAGACACAGGGTTATTTTGTTACGGTTTTATTGAGATACTTGGTTATTTAATCATTTATCACTTAATTTTATTATGTTTTTTTTATTGAGTAGTGCTGTAATCCTATAACAGTGTAGCCATGATATCCATGTATGATATAGTACACCATCTGTAAGTTAGCAGTTATACCTTAGCACAGAGTGTTTGCACATACAGTGAAGGGAATTTATCAAAACGGGGGCAGGCAGAATGTGGCACAGTTGCCCATGGCAACCAATCAGCCTCTCTCTTTCATTTTCAAAGCTTAACTGAACCAACTGCAGAGAGAAGCTGATTGGTTGCCATGGGCAACTGCTCCAGATTGTGCCTGCTTAAGTTTTGATAAATCCCCCCAAGTAAATATTGAGCCTTTGGATTAATATAACAGACAGGCAATTAGCTTTTTCAGAAGGTGCCCTCAGTCGTGGCAGCCTACATATTGTCTTGGTACAGAGTTATAACTAATTAGGATCTGTGCACTTTCTGATACTTTACAAGTACACATAGCAATCATTTTATTTGGGTGATATACCATTTATAGCAGTAGCTATCAATTTGTGAGACACAGGGGTCTTCAACTGCAGCCTCTGAAAGCACCAAGGGGCCACACATAATATTCAGTATATGTAATGCTACATAAGACTGTTAGGGACTGTATACACACTAGAGTGCATGGTCAGAGACTGCTACAGGTGTTGTTGGAGACTGGAAATCTACTGCAGAATACAATCAGAAACCGGGGGCATGGTATGAGAAACTGCTAGAGACTGTCATCGTACCCTGGAGTCTGCAAAGGAAAATCCAGCAACTATCAAAAGGCTAAATGTGGCCCTGGAGCCACAGTTTTGGCACCAGTGATCTACAGTCACCTGTCCTTAGGTTCTCTGTTATAGCGCAAACATCGGGGCATTTTGACAAGCACAAGTACTTGTCAAAATGCCCTGTTTTTTCCGCCCTCACCCTGCAGCGCCGTAACGCGGCCGCCTGACTGGCCTTGCAGTAGCGCCGGGCCTGTCTGTACAGTACACAGTTTGAGTACCTTTACATGGTTGTGCTCTTGCTGGAGCATCTGATATGTAAACTCTTACCAATAAGCATCCACACCCTTTGTTCATCTTAGACATTCCTGATATAAAATGTATAGTGTCATCTTATCCTGCAACATTTTTCCCAGTGAAGTTTGTAAGGGTAGCGGTTAGCCTTCAGCAACTGATTCTTTTCAGAATGTCACACAGCTCTGAGGCGTGTTGTGCTCATTGATAACACAGAGTGTAGAATGAAAGAGGCTAATATTGTCATCTCCGAAACTTTGCTTCAATCCTGTGTCCTCTGTCTGCAGTACTGGAATATTTGGGTCTGGGGTTACTCTGAAAATAGAACCCACCCACTCAGTATCACATGTCTATCCACTTTTTTTGCTGGACCGTGACTGGTGACATCGCACTGTACAAGTGTCAGCAGTTGTCCCAGGATTTCCTTTCTAGGTGCCGTTGACTTGGGGGAGGATGGATTGATCCAGCTGCAGGCCTATCTGGCAGCGGAAGCTGCTAATCCCAGCTGAGAGATTTGCTGCACTTTTCCAGGAAATAAATCATGCTATCAGCATTGAGTTTCTGTATGCCTGAAATACACATGTCTCAAGGGGACCCCTACATGATGCCAGTGCTATGCAACCTGACTTCTGACTTTTAATTCTCTTATCTGTGGATTAAAGTGGATCTGATGACATTTCAAACAGCAATGGTGCACCAGATTGCTGGGAAACAAACAGGCAGTGATCATGTACTGTAAAATGAGTGCTAAAATATAGCAAACATAAGGCTTTTACTGTACTGTAATTAGACCAAATAAAAGATGATCTTGTTTGTTTTATGTTTGCACTTTCTGTGTTTTTAGTGTGTTCTTTGTGTTTCAATTAGTTTTTCATGCGTTTTATGTTTTGGCCAATTAAGGAAAAAAAGTATAGCTTGCTAGGGGAAGGGAGCTTGTTGTCATGCACTAAAAGACTTGAAGATGCATATTACATTGTGTTTTTCCTTTACCACCATTGAAGTCTATGGGACTAGAAACGCACCAAAGAAGCACCTTAACCATTTTCCAAGTTGCATGGAAGCACATTGCATTAGTGTGACGGGGCCCTATAGAAAATAATTGGATTCCTTTTGCTGTGCATTTCCTTACGACAGCTGAAGCACTTTGAAACGCACAGGTGTAACTGGGGACTAAAATAAAAAAGCTGTGAATTTGTTTTCTCTAAAACCCTTAGTCCCCATTCACACCATGGTGTTCTAGCAATACGCGCATCTCCATTAATTTCACTGGGTTCCACACATGTGACAAACGCGGAAAAAATAGCTCGTGTAGCAAAATATACTATTTGCGTTCCACATTTTCCCCGTCTATTTGAACGCTTGTAGAAGTGGGCATTTTCCCCGCATTTGGTGCATGTTCACAAAATGCAATGGTGTGAATGAGGATTAAGGGCTCATTTCCATCAGAAGAGTTGCGGCTGCGCTGCCTGTTTCTTTCAGGACCACCCCAACGTATAGACACGGCAATTTTTCTTGTGTTAAATGGGCATGCTCAGTGGCGACACAGTGCAGAGGTCAGCAGTGTGACGCACAGTGCAGAGGTCAGCTGTGTGAAGCACAGTGCAAAGGTCAGCTGTATGACGCACAGTGCAGAGGTCAGCGGTGTGACGCACAGTACAGAGGCTACATGTGTGATGCACAGTACAGAGGTCATCAGTGTGACGCACAGTACAGGGGTCAGCGGTGTGACGCACAGTACAGAGATCAGCGGAGTGACGCACAATGCAGAGGTCAGTTGTGTGACACAGAAAAAACAGACTTACAGTGCATATAGTTGATCTAATTCCAGTGCTCTGTCCTCATGCCCTCTTCCTCTCATGGTGGTGGTGGTGGGGGGGGCAGCGATGTTGCCTTCATATCCAAGGGTGAAGCCCCCAGCCGCCTCCTTATCCTCTCACTTCAGGACCCGCTTCCCTACAGCCAGCCAATGGTAGCTCAGTCTCAGCTGCAGAGTGGCTGAGAGGGGAGAGCTGGCAGGAGGGATCGCGGATGCAGTGGTGGCAGGGGCTTATTTTAACTTGTTTCCCCCCTGGATCTGCCACTGGACATGGCGGCAGTACCTCCCCCTTCTGATGCCGCGCACGGGGCACCTGCCCCCCCCTAGTTTCATCACTGGGCCACATTGCACTGTGCGGTGCCGATAGAACTTAATGAAGTGTCACTGGTGACAGTTCAATAAAGTTCTAAAAAAAAAAGTAAACAATGTGATGTGGCGCGGTAATTGCATCAACATTGTACCTGTAACTCAAACCAGCAGCCATGCGATTAGCTCAGCTTGCTGGTGTAAATGGACCCTTAGTGACCAATCAGAATTCATTTTTTTTCTGACAACAACTGTTTGGTTGTTATAGTTTACTGCATATAACATATCATTCCTCTGTACAAACACAGATTGCACTGTGTATACAGAAAACTGATCCCTGGACCTTGCTTTGTTCTATTACAGCAACTCTGTATAAGCCTAAAGGTCGGGCCGGTGTGCGCAAGCATTGCGGTCATCGGAAGCCCGCCCCTCAGGGGGTGTGGCTTGCGATCATCGCAAGTACGATCTGCCTATGCAAGATATGCAGATCGTACGTTTTTTGAAGTACCTTACAACCATCGCAAGACAAAAGTCTTGCGATGGTTGTAAGGTGTGTGCCCAGCCTTAGTAGTATCTTGCAACATCAGTGGGTGTCTGTTCAATCAGGCACATCTACAAACACCTGAGTTTCACAACTTTATTACTTACTCATAAGGTCTTAAGGAACTTCTGAGTAAGCAATAAAGGTGTCAAATGCATCAGGGTGTTAGCGTGATGCTGGATGTACAATGTGGTTCTTGATTGAATAGACACCCACTGATATTGTAAGATACCACTGAGGACTTGTTTATACAGAGTTGCTATAACAAAACAAAGTAAGCACCAAGGATCAATGGAATTGTCTGCATACACTGTAAGATCTATAGCCAGATCTCCTTACTGGCAGCAGAGGATTGTCCTGTGATATTATGATTCCTTATTGAATAAGCCTGAAACTAATCTAATCTTCTCTGCTATATTAAAAGTGTTACATTCAAAGGGTTATGTTATTGGGTGATTCTGAATAATTATTAGAAAATTCATGTTTTTAAGGACAATTTGGTTATTACTTTCTGCTATGATGCTCTTTCCATCTAGCTTTCTGACATTGGAATACAGTGTAAAGACATGAAATGATTAGATTAGCATCTTTGTTTTCCTTGCAACAGGTATTCAGTGGGAAGAGACCAGACTCAGAGTTTGCTCCTCTGCCTCAAAGTACTTTTAGAAAACCTCCCAGCCCTCCACCATCTGAAGGTCAGCAGGCCCTGACCTGTCTTATTAGTGAAAAGGACATTTCCCTCTTTGAGAAGCTTGGCGATGGGTCTTTTGGTGTTGTTAGAAGAGGAGAGTGGAACACCCCTAGTGGTAAAATGGTAGGTTTACAACTTCTTGTTGGTTTCTTGGATGTGTTTCTGTATATAGCAAGACAGCACACCTCCAAATTACTGCAGGTGCTTAATATGTTCAAAAATTAGTTTGTTGCCTTTTTCATATTTTTTTATTTCACATTTTGTAGTCAGAAATATATTTAACAAATGAGGTCATGGGTATACTGTAATATCAAAAATAGTTTGCATTTTTTTTAAGCCCAATTAAATCCTCTTCATTTATTATGCAGTCAGCCTTTGTCGCACAACACAGCGATCTGACGTCCCTCTCCCAAGCACTCCTTCAAGGAACAGTCCTCTTGATATCCGAGCATTACTGTTAATCAGAGCAGTGTTCAGGATGGGGGTGTACTGCTGTAGAGCCTGAAGAGCAGCATTTTTATTAGACCTTATGCAAATGGACGCATGGGGGATTTACACGTAAAATCCAGGCATATTTCCCTGCCCGGGAAGACACAGGAGTTGCGTACAGCCAGCTATAGACATCAAGGCTGAACACAGCAGGTAGATGCTTGTACTTTCATAAACTTGAGCATGCTGTGTACAGCCATTTATATCTATAGGTAGCTGTATGCAGTGCCTGTGCTTTCCTGAGTGGGGAAATATGCCCCAATTATACAATGCCTGGCCAAAAAAAAAAATTATATATCTCGTTGGTCTACCTTCAGCCTTGATTATGGCATGCAATTGCCCTGGAATAATTTTGATAAGCTTATGCAATGCCACAACATTTATTTCCGGCCAGTGTTAATTTTTCACAAAGATCTTGTAGTAATGATGAGAGAGTCAGAGCACTGCATAAGGCACATCCCAAAGATTTTCTATTCACTATTACACTAATTGCCATCATTATTCCTGGACTTCTACTTTCAGAGCTAGTTATTAAGTTATTACTAAAACCAGTAATAATCGAATGCAGAGGCAATTATTTAATATGATAAAAAGTAGATTCATTTATAGAGTCTTAAAGATACAACTGGCCCTTTGAGGGTAACCATAATGCTGATGTGGCCCGCGATGAAATTGAGTTTGACACCCCTGGCCTATTCAATGTCACAACATTTATTTCAGTTCAGAGTTGCATTCATTTTTCACCAAGATCTTGTAGTGATGATGGGAGAGACGGACCACTGTGGAAAGTGTTCTCTAACACATTCCAAAGATTCTCAATGGGGTTAAGGTCTGTACTCTGTGGTGGCCAATCCATATTTGAAAATGATTTCTCATGCTCCCTGAACCACTCACACAATTTGAACCCGATGAATCCTGGCATTGTCATCTTGGAATATGCCTATGCCATCAGGGATAAAAAAATCTATTGATCGAAATAGCTGGTCATTCAGTATATTCAGGTAGGCAGCTGACCTCATTTTTGGGGACATAACATTGCTGAACCAAGACTAATTATCCGATGGAAGGCTCTGACCTATTTGCTAAACTAATCTAGGTGGGGACTTTTTTTGGCCAGGCAGTTTGTGTACAGCCCTCCGTGTGCATGAGCCCTAACTGTTTATGCAGCCTGACTTCTTTACAGTAATAAACCAATATGGCTCAATTGGGCTTTATAGGATTCTGCTGGATAAAAAATGCGTTAGACTGCCCTCTGAACTTTGTTTTTCTGGCCCCCTACATAACAGGGCTATGTATTGAATTTAAAGAGATCCTGAGAGAAACATGTACGCTACCATTACTGACCTCTGCTGAAAATCTTAGTTACTGACCTTAACATGTATTTATTTTATAGTGACAACACATGCTTATTTTAGGTTCCTTAAAAATTAATGTTGTTATTATGAATATCAATCCATTACAAAAAAGCACTTCAATGACTGTATGGCAGTTCTGTAAAGATTTGTTAGTTACATTTTAGTAGACTTTGGACAGACTTGATGACAATGTTCACAAGTTGTTTTTTTGTTTGTTTTTTTTTACATGAATAGGGGTTTTTGTATAAGTAGTATTAGGTATTGTTTTGAAAACCTGCCCTGGAAACAATGTACTGATGACATTTTCTGTGTCTTTCTTCCAAGTTTAATGTTGCAGTTAAGTGCTTGAAGACGGATGTTCTTACACAGCCAGATGCCCTAGATGATTTTATCAGAGAAGTCAACGCAATGCACTCGCTGGACCACGTCAATCTCATCAGACTATATGGAGTCGTCCTTACACATCCTATGAAAATGGTATGCAAGCCATTATCATAATGTAATATAGACCTTTAATGCTTATTTAGACTTATGCTCTCTTTTTTCCATTACATTATACTATGCGTAAAATATCTGTGCAATTCTTTATTTGTAACTGTATATCTAATTATTATATTAGTCAATACTGGAAACCCTCAATAGACTGCTGAATAACCCTTCAGGTTCTAGCAAAGAAGAATTATATTTAGTACGATGAAATAAATATATATCAGTATGCTGCAGCATCCCTGCCATTCCCATCCTCATATGAACCAGTAGTAATCCAGTTTACATCAGTAGCTAGTTCCTAGGTTGAGTGTCAAAAAACTTGTTGTGGAAACGGATCAGTTTTCTTATGAAACAATGTACTTTTAAAAGCCCTAGCCTGACCTGCGCATTACTGATTACAACTCTAAGGGACCCTCCGCACCTACGGGGCTCCTGTATGTAAAAGCAGGCTGCAGTATGCATCCGTGGTAGAAAATTTTTCTATTTAGGCATGGATGCCAAAAATATGAACCCGAAACATTTATTTTCTAAACTTGAATAAAATGGGCAAGGGTTAGAACCTCAGTCTGTGTCCTTGTTTGGGGATCCGTTTTCATTATTTGTTGGTGAACACTGTCCAAAATGTCTACATTTTTAAAAGCCAAAAGTTTACAATTGTTATCAGAGGAGGAATTGAGGGGGAATCTTCCAGTGGGAATACCTGTTCCAGTGACAATTGTGAAAGGTGGATTTCCCTTTACTTTTATGAGATTTGTACTCACTTTAAGTCATGTCTCTGAGGAGTTAAGAGGAAATCTCTGTAATAGAGAAACAGAGGGCAATAAAGTCCTACCAAAAATCCAACCCTTCCCTATTCTATAAAAAAAACCTTTTGCCAAAAGTTGTGATTCAACTGGTACTGGGTAAGCTTCATAATTCAACATTTTTAGACCTCTTTGGTTCTATTATTCTTTTTAAATGCTGTAAGGGCTGATGAGGAAGTATGACATACTGCATTGATTTATACAGACCTGTACATGAAAGCTGAAATCTAAACAAAGGATAGTAGTCAAGGAAAGAGAAAAAAGTGATTTGGGTCCAAACACTGACAACCTACACTTCACGGTAGTGTTTACAAAATTATTACTTATCTCATACAGGTGACAGAGCTTGCTCCACTCGGATCTCTTCTGGACCGCTTGCGTAAGAACCTGAGTCATTTCCTCATCTCCACCTTATGCCATTACGCTATCCAGATTGCTAATGGCATGGCCTACCTAGAATCAAAGCGTTTCATCCACCGGGACCTTGCAGCCAGGAACATTTTACTCTCCTCTAATGACTTGGTTAAGATTGGGGACTTTGGACTTATGAGAGCGTTACCAAAAAATGATGATCACTATGTCATGCAGGAACATCGGAAGGTGCCCTTTGCTTGGTGAGCATTTAGCTAGAAAGCATACATCTTTGTTAGCACAAAACTCTTTTTATGAAAATTTAGTTAATGTGCAACTAAACAGTAATGAGTGGCAAAACAATCTTGCTCTAGGTTGCATTGCACTGGAGGACTTTGCACACATCTAATATTGACAATTCAAACAAGAAAATAGCTGAATCATTACAACTGGAGGAAGTAAAAAAATTAATCGGCAGAGTTGGAGTTGTTGGATGTAGCGACTGATCAGAATTCTTGTTTAACTTTTCCATTAAGGTGAAATTTGATGGGTTGCTATGAGGAACAGTTTTCATGTGTTGGCCCCTAAGAGTTATTTGAGAGTGAGCCTGTAGGTCACTTGAAGAAGAGAGTCTTATAGATGTCAGGAAACACTATGCATTTTCCTCCTGCCTTACATATGAGATGAATCATAGCTGAATTGTTGGATGAAGTCCTTCCTACCAAGTGCCATGACAAGTGCCTTGTTACTACGTTAATAAGCTGGAAAGGGAGGGCTGGCATGTACAGCAGAAATATAACCTTCTCTCTGTTCATTTGTTTTCCCCATTCCTGACTGCCACACTCCTTTTATGATACCATGATGCACGTACCTCTAGCATGGTCATAGTAGATGTAGAAATTGAAGCACCACACCAATGAAAATAGTACAGATACAGCTTTATTCCACTAGGGTCAGGAAACAATTGAGTAGACTAGCCAATGCCTTTTTGAGGGTCCAAAAACACCCCCTTATTCTGGGATTGAGCTGTGATGGGAAAGCTTCTGGCTTGTCAGGAGCTGGTTTGGCAGCCATTTTACTCAATTGTCCCCTAACTCTAGTGGAATAAAATTGTTTCTGGGCTATTTTAAATGCTGTGGTGCTTCAATTCCTACACCTGCTGTGTTCACTGTTAAGCCAAGGATACTGTGGAGACCCTTAGGCCAGTGATAGCTGCCTATCCATTAGCCAGACTACACATATTCACAACACTTAACCACTATTGGATGAAAAAAAACAGAATAATCACACAGGTCCAGCGCTCTCTTTCTGCTTCCAAATATCTAGCATGGTCATATCCTGGAAGCAGGAAATAGCCACTTTTAGGACATCTCCATGCAGTTCACATAGTAAAAATAGAGAGATAAAGTATTAATTGCAAGTTAACCCACTTTAAAGCAGTGAATAGCTGCAGTACCATAAAACACAACACTTAACAGTGTACCAGCATATGTTAGTACACCCTTTTCATGTCAAGATGTGCAGCTAATGATGCCAGCTTCTGGGTTGCTTGTACATCATACATCATTCATATTTTGTGGGCCATAGTGAATGGGGGTGGCATCCCTAGAGCAGACCCCCCAAATAATGCTATAGTTTACTATGTGGGTTATAGGACAGCACAGGAATTGCATGTGTGTGGCTTAGGTAAATCCTGCTAATACTGCTAAAATCTGGCATCTTCCTCAAATCTACAGTACTATATGATAGATTACTACATTGATTATTTTACATAGTTTGTTCATGCTGTCTCTACAATATCTCCTTTTGATAGGTGTGCACCAGAGAGCCTGAAGACTCGTACATTCTCACATGCCAGTGATACTTGGATGTTTGGTGTGACACTGTGGGAAATGTTCACATATGGACAAGAACCATGGATAGGGCTTAATGGAAGCCAGGTAAAAAAAATAAACTATTGAATTGTCCTAAAGATGACATTTATGAAGTAATAGGGAGTATAGCATGCAAACACAGAAATATGACTCCTGTAGTTTGCATTCTTAAACAGTTGGAGCTTATCTGAATAGTAAAGGAACTAACAGTGTGAGGTGGCAGACAGCAGAGTGTAAAATCTTTTATTTTAGGGATCGGCATGTCAACACTCAAGGATCTCTGAGGAATTATGTTTAATGGTGTATGATGACTGCAGCTTCCTATCCAAAGTGGAGATAGTTTGTCCTTCAAAAATAATGCTGTTTTTGTTCTTCTGTCTACAAGTGGTCATGAGAACATGGATACATTGTAAACATATTTTTACATGTGTCAGCAGCATTGTACATTTTTGTTACATTTATTGTAGCTTTTGTTACTGCGTGCCAGGAAAATATGGTACAACGCCTGCAAAAACATCCCTTTGCAAGTGCAGGAGCTGAACCACCAAATCACAACTATGCCGTCAATTGTTCTGATCAAGCAGGAATCGTTTTCATTCAGCTCTCATTTTTTCTGCCTGCCAGGTGTCTCATCTTTACATTACAATATAAAACCTTCATGACTTATTACTTGCAATTCAGACTGGGAAAGGCAATATTTAAAGAAGAAATGTGGGTAAAATTTTTATTAACCGTTGTAGTGGGGCTACCCCTGCATTGCAAGGGTTAACTGCTCGTTTGTGTCTAGGCACTAAAAAAAAAAACAACTTACGCTCGCCAGGTCATTCGAGCCGGCTAGCTCTTAGACTGGTCCCTAAAACCTCTGTCCCCCTCCCATGCAGCGGTCTAAGAATCCTTGTGTCATCACTATATACAAGTGTATAGAACACTGAGGAGCATTCCATCCATGCAGTGTAGGAGGAGGCACGCTTTAGTGACCAGGGCAGTAGGGAGTCGGTATGGCAGTTCGGGCGAGTATAACTCTTTTTTTAGCACTTTAACACAAACGAGCAGTTGACCCTTGCAGTGCGAGGGTAGCCCCACTGCAAGGGTCAATAACATTTTTCACTGGCGTTCTTCTTTATTACATTAACCTTGTTCATTATAAAGAAAATGTAAGCTGTTTACAGAAATATATTCTCACTAACAGCCTCTTCTGTGAATGGGAAATGTTGGTCCACTTCTGTGCGATAAGTGTAGGTAATGTGTGTGCACTCAAAGTTGAGAAAACCCCACATTATGTTTGTTATGGGATCCTATTCATAACAAACATAATGTGGGTAAATCAGAGTAAATCAGAGTTACTTACCTGACCCCCACTCCCGTCGGGTCCCTCAGGGCTGCTAGACTGGTCCCTCCAGCCTCCTCACCACTGGCTTCTGGCAGTCTAAGGACTACTGACACCATCATGTCTAATGAAGGTTCCATAGAGCTGCATTAGATGTGACTACATCGAGGAACATTGCATCAGCTAGAGTGGAGGGGGAGAAGAGAAGAGCGCTGACCATCAGGGAAGTGGGGATCAGGTAAGTAAAGCTGCTCTTAGTACCTAGACAAAAACAAGCACTTAATCCTTGTACTGTAAGGATAGCCCCACTGCAAGGGTACTTTTTTTGTTTGCCCTGAGATGGTCTTTAAGCCGCTGGATCAGCATAAAAAGCTAAGCAAGAAGGATTTTGAGAAGAGGAGTTGAGCAGTGGCAACATACTGATTCCCCATAGTATGGGTTCTCTTTTAGTGTACTCTGGATTTATAATAAATTATTGTTGTTGTGTTATCAGCAGTCACCTCCAGTCACCTCCAAATATACTACCTAGGACATAGTCCTGCAAATCTTCATGGGGGCTTTATTAAACTTGTCATTTATCAAGCAATTTAGCAACGCAATTAGTCACAAATCAGACTGCCTCATTCAACATAGTCTCTGCCACAGATTTACAGGGTCAGCTTTATTCTGTCACAGGGCTACTTTAGAGCAGCAGAGGGAGGAATTTCTGAATCAAGCTGTAACCTTGTAATACATCATGCACATAATTGGTCTCTCTTCACCTTGCTGTGCCACTGAATTGATCAATGTCCACCCATGTTCTGATTGGCCTTTGCTTGCAGGATTTGTAGATATTGCTCCCCATTCTCTAATAAAAATATGTTTTCTTTCTATTCTTTTTGCAGATTCTTCACAAGATAGATAAGGAGGGTGAACGTCTGCCACGGCCAGAAGATAGCCCACAAGACATTTATAATGTTATGCTTCAGTGTTGGGCTTACAAACCTGAAGACAGACCAACATTTGTTGCATTGAGAGACTTTCTAGTGGAGGTAGGACCAGGACACAAAGAAATGGAACATCTAATTGGCACATCTAGCTACATTGTGCTTCCGATACTTATAAATGGGTAGTCTCACTTGACCTCACAGCAGACTGTAGCACTAAAGGTGGAATTAAAGCGTTTTCTAAACCAAATACAAAAATCGAACATTTTGCAGCTTACCTTGGTGGCTGCATTCCTTTTCTTTTTTAAAGGAGAACTATGGGATCAGTGCTTTTCCCCATAGTTCTCCTTAGGGTAACGGGAGGACACAAACTAGCATCCTCCCGTTACCCTAAGCTCAGTATACCGCGAGCTACAGCTCGCGGTATACTGAGACGCCGCAGCGGATCCCGACCTGGACGTCGGGATCCGCCCAGCTGTGTGAGTTCTATCTAGAGGCAGAGCCAGCTGTTCCGGACAGTCTCATTGTCACAGGTCAGCTAGAACTATGAGGTGAGTGGAAATCACTCATCTCATAGTTCTCCTTTAACCTTAATTTTTTACTTGGTGAATCTGCCACATTCCCACTCCTAGGGTGACAATGCTGACTAACTGCACTGTATCTATGGAGAAGCTGCATTTTCACCCTAGTCTGCTCTTCTAATTTGGACTGTCTCCTCATTTCCATTACATAAGAAGAGAGTTTTGTAGATCACAGAAGATTACTGGGATAGCTGATAACATTGTTTAAGATAATATTTGTTTGAGATAGTTCAGTGCACAGGAAGTTATAAGGATGCTGGATTGCTAAAAGGATTAACAGGCATATTTCTGTACGAGCATAAAATTTATTTGGCCATAAAAATATTGCCACCTGATCTAAGAAGCTGTAAAGAACAAAGATAGTTACTTGCTATTCCCAATGTTCACGCCATTAAACTTCCCTCTTCATGAGAACATTTTCCCTGCAGTCCACTGGGAAACTGACACTTTTGGAAGTGTAAATCTCATTGGGCCTCCACTGGTTCCTTATGCTGACATGAGAACATAGTGAAGCTCCAAGAAATTAAAGTTCTATTTGATTATTATTTGGGTTGGTGGATTAGGACAGGGGCAGGGGAGAGCTTATTTCTGTGTGGTGCTAAAGGCATTAAAATAGAATTAAATTCACTTTTGTATTTACATATATTTAATGCTAGCAAGCAGTGGATATATGCAAAAACATAAAAAAAAAAAAATGTTACCAAATAGGTAATTACTTACCTATGTCACCTCCTCTCGCTCCCATCTGAACATTCTCAAGCGGCCGTGAAGGATGATGGGGTAGGCCTTGCGGGCCACATTACAAGGTCCGGCGGGCCGGATTCGGCCCGCGGGCCTTGTGTTTGCCACCCCTGGGGTAGGCGTATGCGCAGTAGAGATCCTTGGCCGGAAGAAGTGGAGAGACACAGTGTAAGTCAATGCATGCAGCTGTGAGCGTGCACGTGGACAGACACCGTGGGACAAGAAGAGACAGCAGTCAGAGCTGGATTAGGGACCGGCACCAGGGCTGGAGGGACTCCTGTAAACAAGTGGAAGGCAGAAGATGATCGGATCAAGAGGCATCATTTAAATTAAGTCCTTAAAGCAGCATGGGGGGAGGGGGGGGGGGGATTGTGACTTAAATGTCACTTTAAAGCTGTTCAAATAGCACAGTGACTGTTAGTTAATAAGGGGAAATCAAGTCAACCTTGATTTCCCAATCACGGGTAAGAGAAAAGCAGGATTTGTGAACTTTTGAAGTGAACACAGCTTCACCCCATTATTTAAGAAACTGCTTATTAGGAAGCATTTCTTTATTTTTGTTTACGCTTCGAAAGAGTTTAATGGTGAATATTTTGTAAAGCAATACTCCTGTTTGCTGACATTACCTTATTTTTGTCCTTTGTACTCTAGGCCCAGCCAACAGATATGAGAGCACTGCAAGATTTCCAGGAGCCGGACAAGCTGCTCATCCAGATGAATGATGTAATAACTGTCATCGAGGGCAGGTACCAGTTCCCTCCCACCTGGGAACTTAACGTCTTCATTACTTTATACACAAGCACTCATTCTGCAATGCTGAACCTCTGCTCTGGTAGCAATATACATTAAAGGAGAACTATGAGGTGAGTGCTTTTCACTCACCTCATAGTTCTAGCCGACCTGTGAAAGTCACTATCACACATTGGAAAGTGAAGGGCAAATGTGATCACTCTTGGGTTAATCATACTTGTAATTGAACAGTCACAAAACACTGAAAACAGTATAAAATCTGATAACAACTGTTTGACATGCAACTTGCAAGCTTTCGCTACAGCTCACGGTATACTGAGCCTAGGGTGACGGGAGGACGCTAGTTTGTGTCCTCCTGTTACCCTAAGGAGAACTATGGGGAAAAGCCTTAACCTCATAGTTCTCCTTTAAAGAGGATTGTTAAACACTAACAAGCACTCCCAAAACTTTGAATTAACGTTAAAGAAATATCCCTTGTCAAACACTGACACAATTAAGATGTTCACTAAGGAATGTATTTGAACAGAGATAGATATTATTTAAAGAGAAGGTTCTCTTGAAAACTACCCCCGCCCATCCCTCTAATACTCAACCTTCCTTACACTCCTTTGCCACTCCATTCATTTGTCAGAACCTATGGCGATATCCAGTGCTTCTGGGTATGGGTGACCTTCTCTTCCCAGGATGCAGTGCTTAGGCCTAAGCATCTATTTATATTCAGAGCACTCATTCATTGGTAAAGGTCATTAACCCTCCGTAAGCACCGTTGTTGACCAACATGACGCTTACAACAGGATAAGACTCAGGGTGCCAACAGATGAACAGAGTGTGGGGGGGGAGCACCGTGAAGGTTTCTGTGGGTAGAGTGTTTAGAGAACCTGTCACTTTGCCTGAATGGGCAAGGTGATAGATTCACTTTAAATGAACCCATAGATATTAATACAATCTGAAATGGAGCACCCCTTGTCTGATTCAAGTACACTGTATCTGTACAAGCTAGCTTGTTCTTTAGAGGCTTTGATGCCTGATGTCCACATTCCTTCACAAAATCACTGGCCAATTGCACCGTGCATGCACTAGCTGTGCAGTTCAGTTGGTTGATTTGTATCATGACACATTGTAGCAGCAATAGTGCTGGGAGCAGCTGTATTTGGTTACAAATGTATGACTTTGTACTGTAGGCTCATGTGTTGTTTGACTGGTCTGCACAATCAGCAAGAGGGGCATTTTGTATTAGTGGGGTTTTAAGTCACAGGGATTCTGACAACCAGCCTGACTTTTACAAGCCCAGTGCTGTGTAACATATTGAATGGTCCCCGAGAAAAAGATAAAGGACGCTTCTTTACGGGAAGTGGTGTTTTTTCTAAAAGTTCCATGGGCGTAGTTTACAAATAAAAGACTGTTATTATCTAGTTGAGTTGAGGAGAAAATATCCCAGTAGGCAACCAGTTACGAGGCCGGTCATGTGGGGGGTGAACCTATTCCTCTGCAAATACTTTACAGAAAGTCTGCATTTGTATAGGACCATTAAGGCAGTGCACTGCAGGGGGTGAGATGGCATATTATTCTATTCAACACTAGCTTTGCTTGTATTTCAGGCAGACACCACAGGTACACTTTACAGAAAATGCTTCATGGTATGTAAAGTCATCCTAGAAGGTGTAACTATAACTGGAAACATTTCTGCTATAGTAACTGGTGGTTTTGTCTGTTTTGAATCATAGACTTGTGTCCTCCTGTTCTCAGAACAAGCCAAATTCCTTCATCCCCTTATTTGGTGTTTTGTGAAAGCAGTTTGTGATTGGTCGATATTCTGAGAATCTTTAGTCTTCCTAGTGACTCGTTATATACGTCAGTTTGCTGTAAAGGTGTTAATGTAGCACTGTTGTAATGTACTGGAAAATCAGTGGTTACTCATTGAGTGTGCCATTGACTCACCCTATGCTTAGGTTATCAGGTCTGGGTGGAGAGCTACATGTGAGTCATGGAGGAGCGCCCATCACAACCACACCTCGTAATTGTGCCCGGGCGTCAGGGACAGGCTGAGTAGACTGATAACTGCAGCCCAGCTTGAGAGGAGTATGTGTGCTAACTGACACACACACACACACAAACACACAAACACACACACACACACACAACCACACACACACACACACACACACACACACACACACGTAACATAACTGACAGCTGTACAGGGTTTATGACCCTTTTGTATGTATATTTATGGTGGAATGAAATTCTTAAACATTCATATAGAGCAGGTGAGAGCACTGAGTAAATGTTGCTGTGTAACTCAAGTAGTACTTCTTATGACATGGACAAATTGGGGTACTTTCAGCTAAATTACCATAAAAGAAACCTGTACTGAGTGGATTACTAGGGTTGTCTGCCGACCTCCCACTAAAGCTGACCACACACATTCTACAATCTTTTAAATATTGTGTAGGGAATTTATCAAAACTGGAGCAGACAAAATCTGGAGAAGCTGTGCACAGAAAGCAATCAGCTTCTCTCTTTCATTTTCAAACCTTAACTGAACAGACTGAAGAGAGAAGCTGAATGGTTGCCATGAGCAACTGCTTAGATACAAATGAAATGGATTGTTAACCAGCTGACATCCACGGTGTTAAACCCCCTTCCCATCCAGGCCATTTTTCCGTATTCAGCGATGCGGTACTTTGACTGACATTTATTCCGTCATGCAACGCTGTACTGAAATGCATTTTATACCATTTTTTAGGGACAGATAGGGCTTTCTTTTATTTTTTACTATATTAAAGAAAAATTACCGAAATTTAAAAAAAATACCTGTTTCCCCTATATTAAATGATAAAACATTTATTATTACCCAATTTTTTGGTAAAATATAAAAGACAAGGTCACGTCGGGTAAAAAGACACCAAACATGTCAAGCCTTAAAATTGCGTGTGCGCGCGAAACCTCAAAAAACGATAATACCCAAAATTGGCCAAAGGCGACGCTTTTAAAGCTTTTACTGCTCATCAGTTTAGTGTTATCAGTGATTGATGGCCCTAAAATGATTGCTCTCACTGCGACGTTCGCTGCGATATGTAACGTGTGTAGCGCAATTGTCGTTTTTGCGCGCTGGTGCACAGGACGTGGATTTACGTTTATATCTGCGTAAACGTGGGGGTGGGGGAGTTAAACATTTTGAGGGTGGTTTTTTTACTTTTTTTACATGTGACTTTTATTTTATTTTTTTATATGTTACTTTTATTTATTTTTTAAATGCTGCAGTGCCGTCCGTCCGTTTTTTTACAACGGGCGGACGGCAAGTGGTTAAGGTAGCCCAGGGATAGCCAAACTCCGGCCCTCCAGCTGTGGTGGAACTACAAATCCCATGAGTCATTGCAAGATTCTCACAGCCACAGACAGGACTCCCGGAGAGAGATGCATCATGTGATTTGTAGTTTCACCACAGCTGGAGGGCCGGAGTTTGGCTAACCCTGTGAAACACCAGTAAAGCCTCTCGCTTTACTTAAACTGGCAATACTCCAGTAGAATTTGGTTTTAAAAAATGCATTTTTTGAACGTTTGCTTGATTTTTTAATAGTTAATGAAGTCAAATCGAAGCAGCAGAGTGGACCTTTTTTCTCAAACGATTGCAAAACAATGAAAACAGTGACCGCGGCTTTCATTCAGGAAACTCCATCCATAATCCAATGGTGAAATCAGTGGAATGACATTTGTCAGGTCTTTGATGGCATTATTGAATTGTTCTTATTTTAATTGACATTCTGTTTTGCATGCAATGACGGGAATGTGACGTCATTATGACGTCAAATTTTTTGATTATTTTTTTTTTCGTTTTTTGACTGGTTATTGGTGTTTATAAGGGTTATTCTATTTTACATATTGAGCCTGACGAAGGGACCCGAAGTGGCCCTGAAACGCCGCTATGTTGTGACATAATGTTCCCTCGTCAATAAAGAAGAAACTCACACGTACTTCCGCGGGGGGCTGACGACCATTTTTACCTGCATATAGTCACTTTAAAGACACAGCGCAGTGTGCGGTGTCCACGCTGAAGTTTTTTTAATTGTAATATGAATATATTAAAATGAATTGTTCAAATATACCTGCTAATGACGCTATATGAAGTCATTTTTGTAGCATTTTATCTATTTAATATTCTCATTTCTGGGATATGTCAGCTTGTATTACAACAGGTATTTCCCAATGCTGTGAGGTTCTGATGAAATCAGTGGCTGCCAAAGAATGGGTTAAACGCAGAACAATGAACTTAAATGCACTCATTTCCTTTGACCCGGCCTGTGTACCAATGGCGTGCTGCAGCTTAGATACACTCTTACACACCCACACACAGCTCCCATTCCTGCTGGCAGCCATACAGCGGGGGCAGGTGAGCTGATCTTCAGAGAAGGGATGGGTTACAAGTGAAGGGGGGAGGGGAGAGAGGTGTAAGAGCAGCAGGGACACAAGTCCTGTCAGAACAGGGGACACAGGTTGCATTTCATTCTCTGGGGCTGTGTAAGTAATCTTCTAATAACATCTGGTAAAGCTGAAAATTATTAGCTTCGAACTAGCTTATACTCACATACTGGGACTCACTGTCAATAGCTGTCTGGTTGTGTTACAGGGTTAAAATCCTTTTACGAGCACACACACATGTAGCATTGAAGTAGTAGTAGTAGACTATTAGTGTGGAGTCTTCTTATATTGTCATTTCTTTTCTTTTAAGAGTCAGCATAATCTAAATAATGCCAAATAAGTCATTAATGTTTATAAATATTTTCAGTATTTCTGGTAACAGTTGCACACAAGGGAGCAATAGAACAAGCGATAGGAAGACTTTTACAGGAATATCTGTGAGTTTAGGAAACCTTTTAGTGAGATGCTATTAGCTGGGCATATCTTAAACGTCATAAGATCTAGTAGTAAAGGTTTGTGTTAATGAGAACTTGTAGACCTGATTGGTTTGACCTGAATGTGAGTAAGGTCTGTGCTTTCTTATTTGTCACGTCTATCCTGAAATTCTGTCCCACACCCTTGTTGGG
This sequence comes from Nanorana parkeri, assembly GCF_000935625.1. Taxonomy (NCBI): domain Eukaryota; kingdom Metazoa; phylum Chordata; class Amphibia; order Anura; family Dicroglossidae; genus Nanorana; species Nanorana parkeri. The sequence continues at coordinate 406,964 of NW_017306799.1, read as the reverse complement.
TGACATTTTTTATGGCAGTAGTAATAGTAGTTATCTGTATATCCTGACCTATATGAAATGTTCATGTCACCGAAATAGCGGTGGTTACCCCCCCCCCACCCCCCCCCTTAGGACAGGGATTGCCGGGTGTATCGTGATAAAGGGTTTCATGGCTTGTTCTGCTCGGCAGGTTGTGTGGGAGACAGACTGTTGTAGCGTCCTGCCACATAAATTGGGGCTGCACTTCCGTTTGCGTTTATTTGATTAGCCCTAGTAATAGGAAGGATACCTGTCATATCTTGCCCATTGCCCCCTCATTTGCTGACGTTCTGAGCCAGGTAATTAGTGAAAGAGCGAAGAAATTCCAGAGGAGGCAGGAAGGAGTGCTTGTGACATCTGAACGTTTCAGGGATTGTGCTGTGTCTGTGCGTGCCTCTCTGGGGAATGACAGGAAGACGGGCTGACTCAGTCTTTACTATGCATGCACCCACGTGTTAATTGGCCAAATGGTTAATCTTACAAACTGAACACGTAACCACTCCAGTCTTATAAACCTGTACTACTGAGGATGCAGACATCTGCTGGAAGCTCTGGTTACCGTGTTCTTATGGTGAGCCAAGAAAGAAGTGAGGAGACAGCATTCCCTTTGTGGTTATTTTCATATAAGTCTTAGTATCCCTTGTAATGTGCTCCCCCCTACCTGTTCATACTTGTCTTTTCTTGTATTGTGACATGTGTCTATTCAACAGGGCAGAGAATTATTGGTGGAGAGGCCAGAACAAGAGAACGTTGAAGGTTGGTCAATTTCCACGGAACACTGTGACATCTGTAGCTGGACTTTCTGCTCATGATATTAGCCGGCCTCTAAAGAACAGCTTCATCCATACTGGTCATGGAGATACTGTGCCGGCTCACTGCTGGGGCTTCCCTGACCGGATTGATGAGTAAGTTCCAAAAATCGAATGGTCGGAAATGCTTTTGTTGGTTTGTCTGTATGGTGGTCTGCACTTTCTCTCAGTATTGTATTTCTACCTCATGTAAATTGTAGTGCTCTTTGCAATTTCGCGTCCGGCTGAAGACAATGAATCATCTGACATTCTAACATAATGGCATTCATAATACAAGCTGGATAAGCCAGTTATGCTGTTTATGGGGCTTATGTTGCATAAGTTTGTGCTTTAGCACTCGGCTAATGCATGGCAAATACTTTTAGAGGCAGAAAGGGTTGTGGAATGAGTAAAATGCATTGTATTGTCAGCACATTGACGGAAATGTGTAATAGTTAAAAAAGACATGCTGTGCTCTGTACTTCTATTCAGCCGGTGTGAACATTGGGCTTCGTGTATAAGTCTTTGGGAGAGGAAGGGGCTTTGTTGGCCAAAACCAGAAGACACATTTTTTTTTCTTTTGTGTTTAGCCTGCCCTAGAAATTCAAAAGTTGGTGGTTATGAGTAAACTTTCACTTATATTACTTTTAATGCATGAGCCAAGTTAATATGTAAAACAGTGTGTTAGGGATTAAACAAGGTCCATTCCACTCCCATGCTCAACCATGGACTTTTAACTCTTTCGCTGCCAAGCCCTCTGGAACGCTTTTAACCTCAGCTGGAAATAACATTTTTGCACTTTTTCCCATTGTTTTGATTTTCTACTGCTGCGTTGCTAGCGTTTGTAAAAGACTCCCTAAACCATATCTTTTCTGGAAGCGCAGGCCCGGAAGAATAAAAAGATGGTGCTGCTAATTTTGTAGGTCCTGCGATAATTGCACAAATGTTTATCAAATCAATATTAAACTGATACAAATACACAAATGAATAAAAGCACACTAAAATCAGTATCAGTGCTAAAAAAAGAAAACTTTTCAGATGAAATCTAATAGATAAAACTGTATTGAGTTAATAAATAACAAATATGTGTACATTTTAAATTGCGCCTTTTTGTGAAACAGTAAAAACAATTTAGTAACTTTAAAACTGTAAATAAGCGACTTATGTTAAAAATCGTTTGCGCACTGTGTTGGTGTGCATGTTGTGATAAAATGATACAGGCGTAACAACATTCAGCAACATAGCATATCACAATGCACGGCAGTGCATCATAACGCTTTGCCATGCGCTGCCACACAGTTAAATTAATGTTATCTTAAATAGAAAAAAAAATCAAGCACTGCGATGAGTTCTAACAATGCACTGCAGCGCATGTGCATGGCATACACCACAATAGGGTGCACCGTGTATGTTTTCTGTGCGTGGGGGTTGTGTTTTATTTTTGTATTATTGCATTTTTTTTAAATTTTAGTGTGGGGGGAGGGGAGGTTTTTTTTGGGGGTCATTTCCTTTTTGAAATAGAAAAAGAAATTGGGGACACAGTGTCCTCAATTTCTTTCTGCAGCCTCAGCACTCAATGAACGAAAAGTACTCAGTACAGAGGCTTCCCATTCATTCAGAATCTGGTGATAGTAAATATATGAATGGGTAGAAGCCACTATACAGAGTGCTTCCACCAATTGATAAACTCATACATGAACAGGAAGTGATGTAAAACACTTCCTGTTCATTCATAATTGGGGACACATAGTAATATGTGTCACCAGTTGTTTATAAACACTGGAGTGATCAGCTGATCACTCCAGTGTTTGTTCTGCACAGAGGATCGGTAAATATCGCAGATATTTACCGATCCTCCCGCTCTCCATCCTGACCCACTCAGCGTCCACAGAGAGGGCCGCTGGCGATCCTGAATCTAACAGCCGGCAGCTCTGCGGGGGAGAGCAGCGGGGATCCGAGGAGAAATAGATCCCAGCATGGAGCCGCTCCAGGCGGGGAGAAGAGGCTGTGGTGGGGGTTCACCCGGATTTTTTGTTAATAGCTCTCATCAGCGGCTTTTTAGTCGCTGATGCCAGCTATTTTTTTTACAGGGGGGAGTCAGGGGAGCTTTTCTGGTATAAGTTCATGGTTGCTAAAGCGAGCAGAAGAGTAAAAGCCACCGACGTAAGGCTTATTGACATGGCCAGCTGGAAGCAGTTGTGTTCCGCAGTAAGCTTATGGCAGCGAAAGGCTATGCAGTCCTTTTCTGCTGTCCATTGGAATAAATAAAATATATAAATAAATAAATAATCCATCACTTCTCCTAACCCTACATGTACATTAAAACAAAATATATATTCTTTAAATCAGCAAGTTTGAGCTTTGGATGTAATGGAAGAACAAAAGTTATGTTTTTCGGAAACTGTAGACAATGACAGTGATATTGTAGACTTGCAATCGTCAAGCTACAGTACCATTTAAATGTAAAGTCTAAAACTTTCCATTTTAGAGTTAAAATTACCTTTGCATTTCAGTGTGCTGCTGCGGCTGTTATTGTATTTTAAAAATAAATATCACTGACTGATATCTAGTCTAATTATGGAAGAGAACCTGTCAAAAAATATAAAAGTAAAAAAAAATAAAACAATTAAAACCAACACCACCGCCCCTACAATCTGCATTCAAATAAATGAACATGTAGGGCATTGTGTGTGTGTGTGTGCGCTGAGTGGTGCCCCTATTCCACTGTGTGCCCTATTGTGGTAGCCAAACAGCAGCGCGCTCTAACACACACAATGGGCATTAAAGGGTAAGTTCACTTTCCCAAGTAATTTGAGAACATGGAATTACCCGCTCAAATCTGGCCAACACTTCCTCCCTGTATACGTACCTTTTTCGCTGATACAGATGTACTATCTGTACCCCCATACTGCCGTTCAGCACAGCCCTACGCTATGAATTTTGAATTTCACTTGGAAATTGCAAGCACTCATTAGTCAGCGCGGTCAGGTGACCGATAAAAAAAAAAAAAAGTTAAGTGTTGTTGCAGCCTAATGCTTTCCGCATTCTATCACCTTCACCATTACCAGTTACTTGCGACTGTTGCGGTTGCGAATTTGACGAACATCTGTGTTTATGTCTGGCTCTAATGTATATGTGACATATTTGCTGGCTTCTACAGCAAACGTTTGTGTTTTCCGTGAAGCCTCAAAAGTAGGGATGTTCCGATACCACTTTTTTAAGACTAAGTACAAGTACTGTCCCTTGTGTACTTGCCGATACCAATCACCGATAATTTTTTTTTAAGGGGCATGTGACATTTTTTTTCTAAAACACAGACTGATGATTTTCGGGCAGTTTCTCACCAGGGCTACATACGGATGTCACCAGAACTGAATACATGTCCCCAAAGCCGAACACATGTCCCCACAGCAGAACACATGTCTCTAAGGCAGAATAGTATTCTGCTTTGGGGGCATGTATTCTGAGAATACTTGTCCCCAAAGCAGGATACATGTCACTAAGACAGAATAGAATTCTGAGAATACATGTCCACAAAGCAGGATACATGGTCCCAAAGCAGAACACATTTCCCTAAAGCAGAATAGTATTCTGCTTTGGGGACATATATTGGGCTTTGGGAACATGTGTTCTGCGAATACATGTCCCCAAAACAGAATTCCTTTCACCAGGCTGCGTGTCAATCTCAACCAGGTGACGTGGACATCTGCAGTGGCTCTGCGGGCACTCCACCTCACTGACGTTGTCGGGACCCGGCCTCCCCCACGTCCAGACCGGTGATGCTGCCACGTCCAGTCCGGCCGACTATTTGTGCTGCTGGGCCCCGCGACTTTCATCCATCTCCCGGCACAGTCCTCCCTTCAGTGTGCGGTGCGAAGCCCAGCTTCTAGCCCTGGGGCGATGGTTCATGGCTTTGCCTGCGCCGGGAAGGAGGAGGAGGAGATAAAGAACCGGACAAGCACTACCATGGACAGCTATCTGCAGGTCTCCAACAGGCTGCCGAGGTCCCCACAATCGCGGAAACTCAGGCAGCTGCTGCTGTTTGAAAATTTAAAGGGCCAGTATCGGCCTTAAGAATCGGGGCATTTTCACGAGTACAAGTACTCGTGAAAATGCCTGGTACTGATACTAGTATCGGCATCAGGACATCTCTACTCAAAAGGCAATTATATTAAATTCCACAAATTAGGCAGGTCACACAACATGCAGAGAGTAAAATTGTGCTGTACACAGAGATATGGAGCAGAGCTTGTAGGGTTTTGGCGAGTGACAATGTAACACTGTGACTGCCACACTCATACAGCCATCTTTGATGACTTAGGCTGAGTCTAATATTATACTGCCCCCCTTCCCCCATATTTCCAATGCCTTACAATGATAAACACTAACAGGGTTATTCACAAAAGGGTGAAGAGTTTGGAGAAGGCAGGAATAAGTAAACATTTTAGGACTAGAAATTAGCTGATTTATTAATATTCTCCAATTCAACTCGCTTTCCAGTTCAGCTATGCTGTCCTAGATTGTTCACTTCTCCTACCTTCTCCAGACTCTTCACCCTTTTGTGGATAACCCTGTAAATGTGCTACATAACTAATGATACTTACAACTAAATAAAAACCAGCATTTAACATTTCAAGGAATGGCATGCTTTGTTAGTGTGTTTTAAAGTGTATTCTCAGTGAGTACTCTTTTGAATCTTAAAGTAGTATTAAAGTCTATTTTTTTGGCATTTATCTAGTGCTAGTAAGCAGTAGATATATGCCCCAACATTAAAAAAAAAAGTGGCAAATACCAACTAACTTACCTGTGTCATCACCGCTCGCTCCCGGCTGTAGAAGTCCCGCCTCCCGAACGGTGTGAAGGAGGACGGACGTGTGTGTGGGCGCATGCGCAGTCCAGATCACCGGAAGGTTAAGGAGGAGAGCAACGCCGTACAGACTCCTTGGAACACGAGGAGTCTGCACTGGATCAAAGACCGGCACCAGCGCTGGAGGGACAGTGGAAAACAAGCGGAAGGAAGAAGATGATCGGATCAAGAGGCATCACATAAGGTAAGTCCTTTCAGCAGCATGGGGAAGAGGGGGGGGGGGGGGGGTGTCTGCCTTTTAATGTCACTTTAATTTTGACTTTTATTTATAAGTAGTTTTTGACTTGAAGCATTGAAGTATTGTTGCTTATTGTTTCATATCTTAACTATTGTATCTCATGTACGTGTTTATAAATGCTCCACTATCAGTGTATCAGGGAAGGTGATTAGTAAAGACTGGAGATGAGCTTGTTTTACCCTGTAGGCAGCTTGTTGTTTTTTAAACAGGTTAGACTGGATCTACAGACTTGTTCTGAGAGGGGAGCACTGGAAGCACAGTCATTGTGCAGTATTACTAAGCAGGAGACAGATGAACATGCATATGTAATGAGCCAATAGGGATGCCCCCAATTATACAAAAGAGAATATTTCTAAAGCATAAAAATGTACCCTTTTAATATTCTGCAGTCTTGAAACGATTTTGGTTGAGACAGAATCATCCCTTCCAAGTGAAATTAATACATAGCTTGAGTTTAAGTAAGCTTTGTTGCAGATTTTAAAACTTTCTTGCCAAAACTTTTACCAAACTGACTGCTAAGTCGGATCTACCTTTATTATTACCACCTGATCAGTATCTGTGTTGTAATAAGAAAAGCTGCATTTTTGGCAACCTTTAGGAATGCAAGGCAATTAGACAGTATCTCACTGTGCTTACTCTTGGGGAAAGTTAGTAGGTTGAATGATATTAGAATTATGGGTGGGTTCAGACTGAGGCTATGTTCACACAATGTCTGGAGCAGATCTGCAAATGCAGTGCATTTTTGTTGCGTTTTTAGGGCCATTATTATTATACAGGATGTATATAGCGCCAGTTTGCGCAGCGCTTTACAATATAAGGAAGACATTACAATCACAATACAATTCAAGACAAGATGGTAAGGAGGGCCCTGCCTGTGAGGGCTTCCAAGGGCACACCACATCAAGTTAATCTCCAGATCACATTGTTTCCGGACCCAAAATGCATCCCAATGTATCCCTATGCTATTTCTGGCCTCTGTTCGCACCAGCGCAGTCCGTTCCAGACCAGACCAGACCAGGAAAATACTGCATGTCTCATTTTGTCCGGTCTGGAATGCACTGGAACGCATCGAAACGCATCAAAAACGCATGGAACACACTGGACCACACCTGAAAGCCCATTTTAAGCTACATAGCAAAATAAAAACAGCTCCAGAACGTGGCAAAATCGCACGAAAAACACGGCAAAAACTGTGATTTTGCGCCTTTTTCTTTGGTAAATGGGCTTTCGGGTGCAGTCCAGTGCATTTGGGTTGCCTTTTCATGTGTTCCAGTGCATTCCAGACCAGAGAAATTGAGACAAGCAGTTTTTTTTGTCCAGACCGGAATGGACTGTGCTGGTGTGAACACAGCCCAGAAATACCATAGGGATATATTGAGATGCTTTTTTGGTCCGATAACAAACCGTTCTGGTCTGGACATGGTGTGAACAAGCCCTGAAATGTGGGCAGTGAACAGTGGAAACGAAAAGGTACTCTTGGAGCATTCTGCAGTGCTTTGAGTCATAGGTAACTGGAAGACATGTTGAAGAACCAAGTCAATTAAGTTGTCATTTGTATACATAAATAACCTATATTATAGGTATGAGGGCTTCTGTTGGTGCACTGGAGTGTCATTCACTTAAATAAAAGGTACAGCCTGTGGATGTAAACCCTGTTTATGAAGGGGTTTTTACGGGAACCTAGTGGCCATAGTCCTCCTTGGATTCAACACTCTCTTCCCACCTACATATGTGCATTTATCCCAGGAATAAGGAGAGTTGTGTCTTGTGCCTCTGAGAGAGGAGAATCAACATGTTTCCACTTCTTTACATCCTCCAGTTTGTTTTGGCTGAAATCCATGTCGCATTCACAGTCACAAACGTGGCACAGTAATTTGTAGGATCTGCTTGAAAATGAAGTTCATTTTTGCTGACACGACTGCTTTTAGTCAGCTTTTGAAAACAACACATACTGGAAACATTAGTTATTGCTGTAAATCTAAGTTATCCTCTTAATTCAAGTAATTCTAAAGCCATATTTTGTTCTTAGTTCTGGATAATGTATGGAATGATTAGAACCCTTTTTGAGTAATTTCCACTTCTTCTGTTGTATTTTAGGCATTTTGCAGGGGCATTACACACATGCATTTGCTTGAGGAGTGCGCAAAAATGTGCTTAAAACACATGTTAAAAGTGCATGCAGTTTTGCAAAGCAGAAGTGTGAATGCCTCGTAGAGAAATTGTAACTTCTGTTACTTACAATACCAGCAGCAGGACTAGTAGCAGGAGCACTAATAGCATTAGTAGAATGAGTACTGGTAGCAGCATGAGTACAAACAGTAGTAGCATCAAGACTAGTATTACCATTATTAGAAGTATTAGACTGATATTAGAAGTACTAATAGCATTAGTCATAGTAATAGTAGTAGAAATAAGAGTAGCAGTGGTAACAGTAAAACAACCTGCGTTACGTAGATGACATTGTATTAAAGTGACATTAAACCCTCAGATTTTTTAACATAAACCAATACTGTAATGTGTGCCTTACTGTAATCCATGGTAGTTTCCCTTCTCTTTGCTGCTCTTCCTTTTAAATCTGTATCTCTTCTCATGCTGGGGGAGAACTTCCCTTTGCAGCTGAGTGCCTCTTCCTGTAGTGCTGGTTGTGAACCTACACACAGACACCATGTATCCATTGCAGAGACAAGGCAGTCTGCTGCAAAACAGAAGTTCTGCCCAGCATGAGAAGAGATACGGATTTAAAAGGAAGAGCAGCTAAGAGAAGGGAAACTACCATGGATTACAGTAAGGCACACATTACAGTATTGTTTTATGTTAAAAAATCTGAGGGTTTACTGTCACTTTAACTCAGTCACTGTCAGTAGTTGTGTCTAGTTTTTAATGGCAGCCACTGGATTATGTTCAGTGGCGATATAGGGTTAGAACATATTTTCAAGATGCATTGAAGTTCCTGTGAGCAATTTCATTTATATGTTCTCTACTTCCCCCTACAGGCTGTACTTGGGAAATCCCATGGATCCTCCTGATGTATTAGGTCTCGATCAAGGAAATCCTAGGCCAACTCAGCTTCCAGGGAGGGCAAAAAGTGAGTAGATTAAATCTTTGTGAACATGTAATTTCTATACCAGAGGGCTCAATGTATCTGTGCTCATCAGTGGTAGTTGCAGAATTAAATGTATTTATGTATTTGTGGGCTTTACTAGAATGCTAGAAAGTAATGGTACATACAGTATGTGTGTGTGTGTGTGTATATATATATATATATATCTATATATATAAAAATGTGTATTTTCTTGTCATTGTACAGAAAATCAGTTTGTAACCTATATGTTTGATAATATAAGATGCACAGATGATTGACATTAAACTAAAAATGGTAAAACATGCTGGAGCAGTACTGGAAAAAGCACAACATTAACTTGTGACCTATTGGGCAATAGTCCAAGTGAAGACCATCTCCTCTCTGAGATATTCTAGCTAATCTTTGCTTGTTGAGATAAAAATGCTGTGCAGCAAAGTTATTATCTTCAATAATAAAGAGTTATCACTTGTAGAGTCATATGTGAATGTCAAATATTCATTTTTATACTGTACATTGATGCATAATATATAATACATTTTATCACTGAGGGCCCATTCACACTTGTCTGTTTTCATCAGACATTGTACTGTAGCAATAGAACACTATGCTCGGTACTATAGTTCTATGACCAACATTACAGTTTATTATTCTTACAGTCATCATTTGTTCCTGCATCTCTGTTGAAAGAACACCTTCCATTTAAATGGCATGTAGCTAGTTGATATACAAAATGTTAGAGAAAGAAAATTGTTATCGTTTAAGACTGTTGCTGTAAATATCCCACACAGAGAACATTGGATTCTAAAGTTGATAGCCGGAACTGCCATCTGCCAGTTATATGGAAGCTATTCAGACCTTGCTGAAAGCACTGTAAGAGTCTGTATGGTCTGTATTATGCTCAGTAAATCGATGGCTTACAAATGAGTCTCTGCATGTCATGACTCCCATAGTAACAAGTAAACATAAAGGCTTTACATTGATGGCTTGCAGAGCACATTCTGTTCCTGTGCTATTCGCCTATTACTATGGGAGCTGTAATGTGGAAGTTCATATACTTTATTTGATGAACATTATTGGTATATGAGCTGCAAAAATGCTCACATAAGCTGTTAATTTATCATCAATGCTGCCTGGGCAGCTCCCCAGACTTTGAACAACTGTTGATCTGAAATATAGGACTAGGGTGGCAAAAACATGACAAACTAAAAGAAGATGAACCCCAGTACACAAAAGGTTGCTTTCATTTTGTATATTTTGTTATGTCTTTGACTTGGAGGTAACTGTCAGCATTTAGTTAAGACAGATATGATTGTCAAATAGAAAATGGTTTCTTAATGTGAACCTATACTGGCCTAAAACAGGGTAACAATAGTGCTGAAGTACACGTACCTTGTTGTCCCGGTGTTAGCCTTCAAAACAGTTCTTCTGTTCCTTTCTTGCCCCTTGGATCCGAGGCCAAGCCTATCCTCGGCATCTAACCAAGTATAGATTAAGCCTTGCCCTCTCCTACTCAGCTGTCAAATGCCAGACCTTCAGTGGGCAGTAGAGTTTTTGGCCTTTGACAGTTGAATGACAAGAGTGGGACTACCAGGAGAGGATGACGTTTACTTTCCACTTGGGGAGTGGTTCATTTCCCATGTACAGCCTGTATCTAGGATCCAAGAGGGCTCTGCATGGAAACAAGTAGCCACGCAGCCATGCCCCCCCCACCTGCAGTGCGATTGGACCCGTGGCAAAACATTGTCTGCATTCTGTTCCACTGCAAACGCAAAAAATAGAGCATGCAGAATTTTTTTTGCGTTTGCAGTGGAACGTAGGCAATGTTTTGCCATACGTCCGATCACACTGCAGTTGGGGGAACGTGGCTGCAATGCCATTGACTTCAATGCACTGCCATACCCCCTCCCGCCCCAGAACGCAGGGGGAAGTTTTGTGAGCGATTGCGGTGCGTTCCAGCAGCTACCGCTCTGGAACGCACCGCAATTGGTGTGAACCAGCCCTCAGATTTGTATTCATTTTGGGACCAGGCGAAACAACTAGTTTTGAATACCATGCCAGAGGTTTTTCATAACATTTATAGATTTCCTTTGTCTGTGTGTGTCATTACTTTAAGGTATATACTGTATATGTTTCTGTAATCATATTGATAAGGGGCCAATGTGCTTTCATCTATTACATTTAGAATAGTTACGTTTAATTTCCTGCTTCTTGTGCAATACTAATCTGTACTGCTCACCTCCATCTGTCTAATGATTACATTTTTTCTTCATTGTGCCCTCTTAGTTTCCTCCTTCTGCTTCTCTAATATCTCCCTGCTTTACTGAATATCATTTTGACATTTGCATATTCTTGCCCTTTCTGAAATCAAATACTTGCTTTTTTCTCAATGCTCCGTGGCCTTTCTTCTCCCAGGGGAGCGTCCACCTCGCCCTCCTCAACCGGCTGCTCTGGTTAAGAGTAAGTTTAATGGCTCCCTCCTTCGTGCACCCTGCTCCTGTCCGCTCTGTACTTTTCTAGTCCCTCTCTCTCAAGGTACAGAGTGTTTGATCAATGGAATAACTCTGTACTGACATTTGGCCTAACAGTGTGCAGTGGAATGAGTGATTGTCTCTCTCACCATTGGTATTAATAGACAAACACATAAAGCTTGCAATATACTAATGTTTGTACGCATCTTGCCTATTTCTTTCAGTTTTTATTTCCCAACAATGTTTTACACAACAATGTTGGTGATCTTAAGTTGAAAATACACAGATCACCTACGGCTATACTGATTGGCATGTGAAGAAGTTAATTTGTAAACCCCAGTGAGTTGAAAAGCATGAAATTATTTGTAATAGCATCCATTATTTAAAATGAACCTGTGCTTAGATCATACATACTAAAGTATTTACATATTGTGAACAAGCACTAAAAGCACTTTAAAACATACCTTTAGTCATGTTTGGATCTATAGGCATTGTGGAGAAATCATTTTCAAAGTTCACAACAGAGGCAATAAAATCTTAGCTTTCCTCTGTGACTTCACTGTATTGTAATATGTGAGGATCTTTGAGAATGAATAACTTCACATTAAAAGTAGCTAGAGGTAAGAGATTGCTGGTTTTAAAGGTCTTTTGCTAATTGTTGGGAATATGTAAATTGTTTGAAGTCCATACTTTGGGCATAGGTGCACTCACAGATGAAAACATTGCATATGTCACGTATGTGTGTAAATCACACAGAAATCATACAATACATCTCTGTCCCAGAGAGAGAATCCTATTTCTGTAGTGAATAGCAATAGAATAGTCATTCATATTGCATGCTTGGTGCTTTCAGATTTGCAGTGTTTTTCCTTTTAAGTAAGTAATGAGCTAGAAACAGACACTTGATACAGGTAAGTTACAGTCTCTGGTGATCCCAGACCTGGCAAAGCTTAGTTGTTTAAAAGCTGAATATTGCTGAATACTTTAGCATGTACATAAATATACAGAATATTTTAATAAATGTTATGTTTACAAATGTAAATGTACAAGAGTAGTTTTCCTTATAACCTAAATGTGCTTGGCTGTGGGTGTATGTGTACAGCTGGTCAGATGCATCTTAATGCCTGCCAATTGAGAATGACATCTGTGCATGCATATAACATTCACCTCTATTGTATACACATGCTGTATAGCACATATAGCAGCGTAACCTAAATACATAATGCTGTATGTACAGTACAGTCTGCATTGACTGTAAATGTATGGCATTTGTCTTTAAAACCTTTATTGCTTCTTGCACATGCTGTCACATATTCTAGAAACATCACAAGATTTCAAATTGCATTCTTAGAGAATAACCATCAGTAATGCATGAGATTAAACTTTAAAGGAAACCAGTGAGAATATGGATGCTGTCATTGCTGACACCTCCTCCTGAAAATGCTAGTTGCCTGGCTGCCATGATTACCATTACTTCCTGAGTACTGACCTGGAACAAGTATGCAAATAATGAGTTTTGACTTTACTGATTGCATTTATTTCCAGGTCTGCGGCTCGGCAAGTATTTAAGTCAGAGGAGCAGTATGACTGCCAGATAACTAACAGTCTTTGGAGGTCAGGTTTTAAAACATAGAGGATCACAGCATAGCAGCAAATAGGATACATACACCTAAGCTTCATTATTCTTCTATGTATCTCTGGCCCAATGTAACTGTATGTGTTGCACTAGCAGATCTAATAGAAAATACCGCAAGAGCAGGACATTTGCCAATGTGTACACATACTTATAAGTCATCAATTATAAAGTGATGCTTTATCTTGCTTTGTATGGCTTTGTTCTAGTCTGTTAGATGCAAATTTGTAAGCTGTAGCCAACACAACATGTGTCACTTCTACAGGTGAAACTCGAATAATTAGAATATCGTGCAAAGTTCATTTATTTCACTAATGCAACTTAAAAGGTGAAACTAATATATGAGAGAGACTCATTACATGCAAAGCAAGATAATTCAAGCCGTGATTTGTCATAATTGTGATGATTATGGCTTACAGCTCATGAAAACCCCAAGAACCCCAAATCCACAACCTCAAAAAAGTAGAATATTACATGCAATCAATAAAACAAGGATTGTACATAGAACAATATCGGACCTCTGATAAGTACAAGCATGCATATGTACTCAGTACTTGGTTTGGGCCCTTTTTGCCGCACTTACTGCAATTACTTTTGCACGATATTCTAATTATTCGAGTTTCACCTGTATTTGCAACATACTCTTAGAATATTCTTCTCGTCAAACATTGTTATAGTGGACATTTTCCATCATATGGAACCCCTCCAGGTTTTATGATATAGTGTATATGTTCTACCGAATATTAACTGAACTGAAGAAGTTTTTTCTGTTTCCGGGGGTTGCTTTCTGTTACTTGACAATAAAAATCCTAATTTTAATAATATTATTAGATACTTACAATTACATTTTTAATAAGCACAATTGCATGACTCTTATACTGTGTTTGCATTATATTTTAGAATCCAGTTATAATCCTATCAACGGAGAGGAGGACTCGATATCATCAGGAATTAAAAGACTGTCTCTCAAAAAAACAACAACATCCAAAGGTCTAAAACTGGTTAAACCATCTGCACGGGTGGCTGGCACCAAAGTGTCTGACCGGCACACACTTGGTATTAAGAGTAGCAGTTTTTCCTCAGGAGATGTGGCCCTAATAGACTTTGGAGAGGACATCAGTCCACTAAGCCCAGGTTTTATTTCTCCTGTAGTGGAACAGACTGCTCCTTCTTTAGCTAAACTGGCAATGGATGCCTTTTCGTTGCTTGATAAAACTCCTCCCCAGAGTCCCACGCGCTCGCTTCCTCGTCCTCTTCATCCAACTCCGGTGGTGGATTGGGACACCAAACCCCTTCCTGCTCCTCCAGCTTATGATGAAGTAGCACAGGATGAAGATGATTTTGAAGTATGCACTATAAATAGCCCTGATGTTCTTTTGGCCCACAGAGAGAAAATAACAATGACCCATCTTCAGAGGGCTAGAGATAAAGGAGAAGCTAACTATGGCTATGTCCAGGAAACAGAGAGAGCTCCTGTTCTAATAAAAGTGGAGGACAATCTGTTCCTTCCTCCAAAGGATTTGAAGCATGCAAACTTTTCCCAAACATCAGAATTATTTGAGGAACTACAACAGGAATGCATGAAGACGCTAAATGTCCCCCCGTCATCTTCACTGGCTTCAACTCCCAGCCCAAGTTCTTCTACTGTAAACTTTGATGTCACTTCATCAGAGGACAAACCACAGATACCACCACGAATTCCTATACCTCCCAGGCCAATTAGACGTGACCATGAACGCTGGTCTGGAGAGTTGTCTCCAGCTTTTGGAGCAGAGGAAGTAGGTAGAGCTCCCTTATTGCCCCCAAGGGACCCATTTTCTCAACCCACATCTCGGACTCCTAGCCCTATGGCTTTTCAGGTGGGCTCTCCACAGCAGAGGTCTAATCTCTGTTCTCCCTTGTGTATAGGCCTTTCTACATCTCCAGGAAAACCAATGCCTACCACTCAGAGTTTTGCTTCAGACCCTAAATATGCTACTCCCAAGGTTATTCAAGCCCAGGGTAAAGATTCTTCCAAAGGTCCTTGCATCTTGCCCATTGTGAAAGACGGTAAGAAGGTTAGCAATACACATTACTACCTTCTTCCTGAGCGACCTCCTTACTTGGACAAATATGAGAAATTTCTCAAAGAGGCACGAAGTCCAGAGGAGACTTCAATGAGCAGAAGCATATCTACTGCAACTGTTAGGCCCATGGTGCAGCAAACGGACTATAAAGCCAACTTTTCGTCTAACAACAGTAACTGCTCATCCAAAAGCGCTGTGAAGACTTCCTGTAGCTTGCAGAAAATTGTTTACGATGGACCAGATAATTTTAGACCCTCAGAAAAAATCAGACTGGCAAGTAACCCTTTAATACTATGTCTTGTTTGAAGCAGTAAATAGCTATATTCTGAACATGATGATGATGATATGTTAATGGGAAACAAAATATTTGTGCAGATACAGTGCATTCCTTTCTACCATTGAAAAAGAACGGTTACTCAATAATCTTTCTATACGAATACAAAATACAAATCAAAACAAAGATATTTGTGATATAATTGCAGAACAAAATGCTACTGTGTGCTGTTTTTGAACCTGAAAAGCATCCAGGCATGATTTAGTAATGTAGGATTAAAACTAGATTCATAAAAGCTTGTCATCCAGAGAGCTAAATACCTGGATTTTATTCTGCTAACTGGTACTACAGTAGGGTGCTTAGTCATTAAATGAAGAAAGGGAAACAATTGTCATCAATCTTGTGGGGTTTGCAGACTATATCAATCTATCCTAAGGATCGTTGCGATCGAAGTCTACTTTGCATAGAGAGGCAGATAGCCGTTGGGGGACAGAGGAAGTCACATATTTGTCACTATTGTGGAAGTGAAGTTTCAGTATGTGTACTGATAGGGAACCAATGTGAGATAATTCTGTTGCAGGTTGTCATAAAATCATGAAGATGGGACATGTAAGTGGTGCTGGATTTTTGCTTTTAATGTCTCATGATTGTAGAAGTGTAGTCCAATATATGGAGCCCAGTGGCTCTGGTAAGGCTGTGCTTAAGATAACAGTGTGCCCCTGGCTGGGGAACCCAGGGTTTGAAATCCACAAGTCAAAAAGCGCCAGGCCAATGCACAAAGAATCCACATGAATTATTAGTTCATATATGGGGGACGTAAAACAGCCAACATGTTTCAGGGGCTCTGGTACTTTCTTCTCCATCAGAGTCTGGAATTTGGGTGAACTTGAAGTTAAAGGAACTTAGTTGCTTGAAGCAGAACTCTGGGTGAAAATTTTGCACTGCAATGGTTAAGTGCTCATTTTTGTCTAGATCCAAAAATCAAAAAGTTATACTTACTCGATCCTCCAAGCCATCTTGCTCTTCGGCTGGTTCCTGGAACCTCTCTCCTCCTCCAGTGCAGTGGCCTAAGGTCCTTGAGTCATCACTTTCTACACAGTGTATTGGACGTGAGGAAGCCAAGCGACATACCATCGCTGCAGCGGAGGAGCTGATAGTTTGGAGGGAGCGCTGTCGCAGCCTACCAGATCTGAGATTTGGATGAGTATAACTTTGTTATTTTTGAACTTAGGCAAATATAAGCACTTAACCCCTTGTAGTGTAGGGGTACTTCAACTGCAAGGGTTAATATTTTTTTTTACCCAGAGTTCTTTAAGCTAGCCATGGAGTTACTGTTTTTGACAACTGTCATCTTGTCCACCTCTTTCCAGAATTTAGTTGCGTCCTTTCATTTTAAGTTCACGCAGATTCCAGACCCTGATGTAGGGGGAGTGCCAGAGCCCCTGAAACGCATTGGCTGTTTAAATATGTCTGTAAAGGTTCTCATTCATCCAGGCCATGGTATATCTGTAAAAAATAAGTCAAGGCAACTGGATTTGCTGTATTTTTCTTGAAGGTGTTTCACTGGTCATCCAAAGAATGCCAAGAGTACAAGTGAGGGTGAAAAGAATGACAAACGGAAGGATTTGGTCATCCCATATGTAGTTGGGGTGTCTGAGAAACTCAGAAGGGTTTTTAAAAAAACACCACATCCCTGTCTGCTTTAAACCTAGCAGTACAATGAGGCAACAACTGGTTTACCCAAAAGACCCAACGCCAAAACACAAGATGAACAACTTGTGTATGCAGTCCAGTGCAGTGAGGAGTGCTCTAGATTTGTATGTCGGTGAAACCAAACAGCAGCTACATCAGTGTATGGCACAGCATAGAAAAGCCAAACTCTCTGGTCAGGATTCGGCAGTATACCTACATCTAAAGGAATAAAAACACTAATTTGAACAGTCAAGTAAGCATCCTAGACATTGTGAGACATCTATTGTCTGCCACATACAATGTTGTTTTAACACCTCTCTCTGGGCAGGTTAATAACACCTCCAATAATCTGTTGTGACTAACAAATTATGTGGATTGGAGCAACATTCACCATATTTATTCCCAGATAATTTTTGTACAAGTCATTCTGAATTGAGAAAGCTGGTTGGATGACCAGTAAAACTTCTTCAAGAAAAATACAGCAAGTCCAGTTGCCTTGACCTATTTTTTACAGATATTTGCTGGTTAACTTCACCTTTATATGCAATGTTTTCGAATTTTTGACCATTGGTCTGACGCTTCTCTTAGGCTTGTTACTTGTGGATGAGCTCATGAGGAGGCCAAGAATTCTGACTTCATTGTCATAGAGGAAAACGGAAAGTAGTGGCCACATGTGCTGATGGATCTGTGCTATATTGTGCATCAGAGAGCGAGGTTTAGAAGGTTTTTTGAGGCATTTGAACCCTGACAGTGGTAAAATGTGTTGACCTTTTTTCTCATCTCTTTCAGCTATAGCTGCTTAGTATGACACGTGTGTTTTTATAAATTCCAAACATCTCTCTGCTGGGTTTTTAAAATCTCCCTTCTCATTCCTACTTACACGACCTGTAGGGAGACTATGTAACGCCTATTTATAGTGAGCAACTGCAGTTGGTAATCATAGTGGGTACAGAGCAGTCTTCTCTACTACAACCCACCTTCTCCTGGGTCACTATTAGCCTCTGTTCTTGAGAGATAAATCACTAGTGACTAAAGTTGAATTGTTTATGCTATTATTATACATGTTGTAAAATTCTGGTGAATTGCAATTATTCCCCTGTTGTGGTCTGTCAAAGGCTATGCTGCCTCTTGCCTTGTGAAAATATACAAATCTACAGGGCTTGAAAAATTTGGTGGTGTCTCACCAGTCAGTCAAAAATTTCACCAGTCAGCATGACCGGACTATAGGCTTGCAATATATGTTAAAATTTTTTTCTAAATTCATTAGAGTTTGCCGCCCACTATTTCCTGCTTCCTGGTCACATGTTTCCTGTGACATCACAGGGCAAATGCTGCTACCGAGATCAAAGGGAGTTCGTATACTGAACTCCCTTTGATCTCCTGTCACAGAGCCGTGCCGGTCCCGGCCGCATCGGGCACAGCGGATCTCGGGACCGAACACGGCAGTGACAGATGCTGATACAAGTGATCGAGCGTCTATAGAGACGCACGATCGCTTGACTGTGTTAAGCTCCCGGTCGGCCGTGTAATTACAACGGCCGGACGGGAAGCTGCTCGTCGGGCTCCACTGTCTGCTCGTCACAGACGAGTGGACGAGTGGATTTTTCGAGCCCTGCAAATCTATATTCCCACAACTGATTGCATCCTTATCTGTCAACCACATGCACTGTCACTGAGATAAATCATATCCAAAGCCGAAAGTGTAATATATTTCAGCATACCGATCCTTAAATGTGGTGGCTTCATGCGTTTTTTTTTTTTTTTTAAGGCTTTTTCATTTATTTTCAGCTGAGGATTTGGCCATTAAAGAAGAACTATGAAGTGGGTTATTTTAATTCATCCTCATAATTAGAGCCGACCTGTGACACAGAAACTGTGACCGGTCTGCTCTATTGATCGAGAAATGAGCGAACACATACCATCGCTTGCTCACTTCCCGATCATCTACCTGCAGAGAGCGGTGACTGTCAGTCACCACTCCCCGCAGGGATACCCCCCTCTCCGATCCTCAAGCACTGACTGGAGGCATGGACGGGGGAGGTGGCGGGCCCAGCTGGCTCTGCCTCTAGATAGGCAGAGCCCGCTGTCACTCTGCCAGCTGGGTGGATCCAGACAGTAATGTCGGGATCTGTCCCGGCTGCAGCGCTATATAGCTCGGAACAATAGCTCGCTATATACTGAGCTTTGGTTCACAAGAGGAGGTTAGTATGTGTCCTCCCGTGACCCTAAAGAGAACCATGGGGAAAAACACTTACCCAATAGTTCTCTATTAAGTCTGTATTTGTTCAACTTATTTTACCAGACCAAGCTGTCCACGAAAAGTGGCAGATAGAGGGTTGTGGCAAAACCTTTAACACTGACAGGGGTGCTTATAATGGTCAGCTTTTATTCATTTTTGTAAAACCTTCGTCCCAAAAAGTAAAAGACTGTTTCTGTAACTGCTTAAAATGTGTTAGCTGTAGTTCAGATTTCATTTGTTAGTTAAGTCCATCTAATCCTGCCACTGTATCTAATGCTACCCTCCCCACAGGGTGGCAATGCTGATTTCAATGAAAAAACCCCTAGAACAAAACTAATGCAGCCACTACATTAAAGGATTGGTAATCTTTTATATATATATACATTTTGGGGGTTTAGATACGCTTTAAAGTAAACCTATATGACCTAAAAAGAGCCTAAGGTAACAATACTGCTGATGTTGTGCTTGTGAATACCTGCAAATCTGTTAATCAGCTTTTCTGTGCCTGTGGATTGCAGAACCCTTTGGATTCCAGTCCCAGGCTATACACAGCGCCACAACTTCTGTCTCCGCACTGCCATTCATCTGTCAAACACTATACGCTCTACAAGCCGTGAGGCTCTAGAATTTGACAGTTAAATGCCAGGGGATGGGCAGGGTGTATTGTAGAATCCAAAGCCTTTTGTTCTGCAGTGACCTGGAAACCAGGGGCTTCACAGGGTCACAACAGGTGGTTTGAAATCTTATACAGGTTCTCTCAGACAACCAAAGGTGCCTGCACTTTAGTACGGTTATTTCTCTGTCAGATTGTAACAGGTTCACATTACTAGTTGTCTTATACTAAGAGAAGAGGGAGTGTGCTCACATCACTGAGAAACAACATTGGTGGGAAGCTGTCTACAGTCTTTTTAGAAAATTATTAAAGACAGACTTTCAACTCATTGTGTATTTTTATTTCAGTTTTTACTGAAGTAATCAAATACAAAAGGAACAAAATGGGAGAGGTTCAGAACCAAGGGAGGAGAAGGGTCACATATAGCATTCGAGGAGCCATTGAAGGTACATGAGATCATTGGCAGGACGTTCTGGTAGTAACATTTTACATGAAATAAGAACACAACCATATCCATGTACCCTATATTAGTATATCACAGATGTCCAAAGCTTGGCCTAATCATTTTGGTTGTATCAGCAAGATCTTTAGCTGGCTACACACTAGTAGATTTCCCAATGAACTTTCGACTCTCTATTAGGCGATGGTGTCAAATCAACGATCGCATTCGGCCGCAGTGACGGAAAAAGTCAAAGGAGCAGGATAGAACATTTTTCTTGAAGGAACGAAATTCTTACTGTGAATGTGGTTTTCCTTCAGGAAACTTTATTCCAATATTGAATGTTAAAAGAAAATGACATTTGTGAAGTGGTAAAGGAAGATCTTTCGTGCGGAAATCTACTAGCGCATGGCCAGCTTTTGGTAAACAGTAGTGGAATGCACAAATGTTAGTCATGGGGTGAAAAATAAATAAGAGAGGCTGGCTACTTAGTGTCTCTGGGATATGCTAAACTAAAAGAGAAGGGAGAGAGAGGAAACCATAGGAGGGTGAAGGGAAGAGGGCTGGGTAGGTTGTGAAGGAAGAGAGGAAGGGTGGGGTAGGCAGCCTCAGCTAAGATATTAGATGTTCAAGCTTGGTACCAAGTATTGCATGGAAAGAGAAAGTGTGTCTCATGACAGGGATTGAAACGCCTTGCTGTTTATGAATTGGAGTATCATTTCAGTGGGCTTTGAACCCTTCCGTCATCGCATGACACAACTCAACAGTCTATAACTGAGAACAATCATTTTGAAATAAATGAGGGCAGAAATAAGGAAAACACTTTCTTTGTTGAAATTGTTGTATCTGTGCAGCACTGATCACTGAATTTGTGTGAGGGAAACTTATCAAAACTGGAGCAGACAAAAGCTGGAGCAGTTGCCCATGGCAACCAATCAGCTTCTCTCTTCAGTGTGTTCAGCTAAGATTCGAGAATAAAAGAGAGAAGCAGATCGGTTGCCATGCACAGCTGCTCCAGATTTTGTCTGCCTCAGTTTTGATAAAATTCCCTTCTGTATTTTTTATTTTGGTGCCAGCTGTGCTGTAGGGTCACTAATGGGCACTGGCTACCTCATTTGACTTATTAGCATTTGAATTCTGCCATAAATAATTAACACCGCATTTTATTAATAATAATCTCTGGGCTTGCTGTAAATATTGTAAATTCTTATATATCCAGGCCAATAGGCAGCTGGACTAAAGTATAAATAAAGCCAAAACTTAGTTTTTAACAGTAAGTAGGGAATAAATATCTAAATACACTTAAGGTCCCAGTCACACTCAGCGACTTGCGATATTGCGCGACTTGCGATATTGAGCGATATTGAGTGACTTTTTCCTATTGGGCTGTATGCAATCAGGAGCAAAATTGCTCGAAAAAAGGGTCATGTAGGAGCGACAAGCTACATCGACGAGCTACAAGCTGTCACTGCCGTTGCCGGTCCTGAGATCTGCTGTGCTCGGTGTGGACGGGACCGGCACAGCTGCTCTGTGACAGGAGATCAAAGGGAGTTGCTACACGATCTCCCTCTGATCTCCTCTCCAGGCCCCAAATGCAGGAAGTGATGTATATTACATCACTTCTCCATTCAGCTGTCATTCCCAGCTACAGATGCCGGTGAGAATCTGCTGAAGCAGATCTGTGCTTCATTAGCTTCTCCGGGGGTCCCTAGGTGACATTAGGGTTCTTGGAGACCCCTGATGTCTCCATAAAGAGGACCTGTCATGTAAATTGGCTATCACATAGGGGGCTTCTTAACCCTAAAGAAAAACATAATTATGTTCTTAAACATATAAGAAAATTAAAGAAGCATACATTTTTTATTTTTTTTAAACAGAAAAATGTTTTAAGTCCCAGCCTCCCAAATACACACGCAAACATGCGTTGGGTGCGCCTATGTGCGAAAACAACGATTGCGCTTATTGTGCCGCACATGTTACATATCACCGCGAACGTCGCAGTGAGAGCAATAATTTTAGAGCCATTAATTATTGATAACACTAAACTGATGAGCGGTAAAAGGGTTTAAAGCAGGGGTGCCCATTAGGTAGATTGCGATGTCCTGTCCTCTCTGGATCCCCGCGGAACAGGGGGGATCCAGTGGAGAAGTTGCAGCCCCCCTGTGTGCGTGACCGAGCGGCAGAGGATCGGTACATATCAGTGATATGTACCGATCCTCTGTGCAGGACAAACACTGGAGCGATCAGCTGATCACTCCAGTGTTTGTAAATAACTGGGGACACATATTACTATGTGTCCCCAATTATGAATGAATAGGATGTGATTTACATCACTTCCTGTTCATTCATGAGTTTCTCAATGGAGAGTAGCACTCTGTACAGAGGCTCCTCCTCATTCAGAAACTGCTTGATAGTAAAATACTTTCTTAATGAATGGGAAGCATCTGTGCTTTCCATTCATTTAGAACAGAGGCTGCAGAAAAAGAGATTGAAGACTTTGTGTGCTCAATTTATTTTTCTATTTTAAAATAAATATATCTGGGGGCTGTTTAGACCCCTAATATTTCCCTGAAGTCCCCCCCAACAGTAAAAAAAAAAATGAAATAAGAAATAACAAAAATAAAATAACAAATAGTAAAAAATAAATGTAAAAAATCCTGGAGGCAGGGCGCTGGGTGACATCACACGCCTGTTCGGGGGCACTTTTTTTTTCTTGCCACGGGCGCAAATGGAGCTGGCTATGGCTATGCTCTCACGGTGCTCGTGTGGCTGAATGTGTCAGACGCTGCAGACGCAAAGGGGCGGGACACCTCTCCCCATGTGCAACGTCGGCCACACGAGCACCGGGGGAGGACAGGACCCCGGCGCTTCTAGAACGCTGTGGAATGCAAGCCGGCCAACTCCCTGCATTCAGGGGCGGGAGGGGACGTGGGGTTGTATTAAAGTCAATGGCACCGCAGCTATGTCCCCCGCCCACAGTGTGATCACCCGCACCTGGAACGCAGGCACATAGTGCTTGAAGCATTTTTGCGGATCGCACTTGACCGGAACTCAGGTAGTAATGTGCCTGGTTCCGGGTGCAGGCGATCGCACTGTGGGGCCTGGCTGTGGTGCCATTGACTTCAATGCACCGCCACGCCCCTGAACGCAGGTGTTTTTTCGTTGGTAGATCTCATTGAGCTCGTCATTTGAAAAGTAGATCTCCAGACGAAAACTTGTGGGCGCCCCTGGTTTAAAGCATCGCCTTTGGCCAATTTCAGGGTGGTCACTTTTTTGGATTTTGCGGGCGCGCGCAATTTTAAGGCTTGACATGTTTGGCGTCTTTTTACCCGACGTGACCTCGTCTTTTATATTTTACCAAAAAATTGGGGTGATAATAAACGTTTCATAACAATTTATAGGGAAACAGGTTTTTTCTCAAAATTTTTGGTACTTTTTTTTAGTTATATAGTAAAAAATAAAAACCCCAGTGGTGATTAAATACCACCAAAAGAAAACTCTATCTGTCCCCAGAATTTATAAAAAAAAATAATTTCAGGACAGCGTTGCATAAATAAACGTCAGTCAAATTACCGCAGCGCTGAATGCTGAAAAATGGCCTGGCCAGGAATGGGGCTTAACACTTGGCTTTTAAGTGGATTTTCAGAAAATATATGGTTTGGGGGGTCTTTTACAAACGCTAGCAACGCAGCAGTTGAAAATCAAATCAATAGGAAAAAAATGCAAAAAATTCTAAAATGGCTTGGCCAGCTGATTTGAAAAATCAGGGCTTGGCAGCGAAAGAGTTAAAGCTGTACAACCAGTCCTACAATATGTAACTGGGTCTACCAGTTTTGTCAGCCATATTGTTACCAAAGGTCCTCTTACAGGAAAACCAATAAAGTAATAACTGCAGATCTAACCATTGGCCAGTTTGTTTCCAGTTATGTTAGTCCCGTGTCATGCTATGTGTAGCCTTTGAATGACCTATGCAATGAATGGTTGTTTGTGAAAATTAACTATAAGTGCTCACATGAAGGTAAATGCCCATTATCTGGCAATTACACTCAACATAAGTGAGGAGGTTTCCGATCTCTGTTTATGAGGGTACATGGACATACAAAGCTTTGCCAATTAAATGTATTCTTCTCTAAATGCTTACTGTCCTACGTTTTGTGATGCTCGATGCTCTGATTAGGAAAGGGTTTTTAATAGATCCTTGTGACTGCTATCTGCATATCATCATATCAATTCTTTCATAAAGAATACAATATACTCTGTCATTAAAAACGTATTATTGGATGAAAAAATCCAGGTGTATGTCCAGCCAAACGTGTTTGTTTCTTTTTTCTTTTTTAGTTTTGAATAGAATGGGGCAGGTTTGTAACCTCCGTCAGGTTTTTACTGCTATCCGGGGCTTAGTCGGAAAGATTTACCCTGACATACTATAAAAGAGGCACCTCTTTTCCCAGACAGGAAGTGAGGGACAGTCTGAAACAGGGATACAGACAGAAACACAGAGATGAAAGGGGTTCTAGCGTTCCCCGACTCTACCAAACACAGCATTATTACTATTCCTTTAACTAACTTTAAAAAAAAATTAGGCTTGGCATACAATTTAAGACTTTTAATGCAAGTACCATTTATTTTAATGAGAACCAGTCTTGATTGGGCTTCTTATACAAGAATCTGAATATTTAGCCTAAGTAGTACGGTACAATAATGTAGTATCACCAATGAAAGATTTTTATTTGCCACCTTATTTAGCTTTACTTACTTGTGCCTGGGTCTGACACTTCAGCTTGTATAAGGGAGGCAGAGGTCACTCAAATTCTGATATTTGCTGCAATCTCAACTGCCTGACCTCTTACATTGTATTCTTGGATGTTGGGAAACTAAGGTAGGGTGCTTGGTACTGAAACTTAGAGCAGGATGGCAGCACACAAGGAATCTCCTCCAAATGTATCTCTATTTCATACTGTAAAGTCCATAAAAACAATATCCGCTTATATGTTTCAGCCCTGCTGGGCCTTAGGGCTAGTTTACACCAAAACTGTGTGTGTCTGCGCAGCTGCAATGCAATGCGTTTTGCTGCAATTTTACCACGATTGTACCGCAATTGATGTTTTTTTTTTTTTGCTTAAAATGGGATTTCAGGTGCATTTGACTGCATTGGAACTGACTGCACTGATGTGAACAGAGCACCAGAAATCCCATAGGAAAGCATTGTGATGTATTTTGGCTGCAGCGGCCAAACTGAACGGACTGCATCACAACTGCATCTGGTGTAAACTAGCCCTAAGTCATAGCATAACTTGGTACTGCAGCAGCTCCCAGTCTTCTGGTCATACAACAAGTAAATCCAAATAAGGGGGCAAAATCTCTCAGAAGTACTTCTGTACATTTATGACTAAGGCTGGGTTCACACCATTTTCCGGACCATATCTGGAACGCAGTGCATTGCAGTTTTGCCACGCTTTTACCGCGTTTTTGTCGTGTTTGGAAATGTTTTACTTTTTTTCTTAGCTTAAAATGGTCTTACAGGTGCGTTCCATGCTTTTTTGATGCGTTTCTCTGGGTTCCAGTGCATACCAGACCGGACAAAATGAGACATGCAGTATTTTTCTGGTCTGGTCTGGAACGGACTGCACTGGTGGGAACAGAGGCCAGAAATAGCATAGGGATACATTGGGATGCATTTTGGTCTGGAAACCCGTCTGATCTGGATGTGGTGTGAATGGACCCTAAGCCCAGTTGTAAAGTGTGAAGAAATAATGCAATATATGGTAATCCTATTAGGAAGGATACATAGCCCTGTACTTTATTTAAAAACAATATTTTATGTTTTGTCATCTGTTGATTTGACAACTCTTTATTCTTTTTCTGATTGATAAAATAAAAATTGCTTCCGTCTTCACAGGTTCAGGAAATGGTTCATGGAGTTACCACAGAGGAGTGTCAGGCAGCATTACAGAACCATGGCTGGAATGTCCAGAAGGCTATCCAATACCTAAAAGTATGTTTTCACGCTGTCTTATTTATCTATATTTGACATCATCTTGCACTTTAGAAATATGTTTTCTCTATCCATCCCATCCCAGGTGCTGGAGGGTGTGTGGCGTGGAGGGTTTCATTGCACATATGTGGTGCTCCTGTCTAATCTATCAATCATATTGGTCTTTAGTTGTGGAATGGATTTCCTGAATCTCTGGCGATGTGCTGCGGCTTGATCCTTGGATATGGCTCTTTCATTGCTCCCCAATCCCATATAAGATTTATTGAAATAGTTCACTTCATCAGCTATAAAATACAGCAAAAAGTAACACTGGAAATCATCTTTTGCTCCATCTATTACCTCTTGCTTTAAGTTGATGGATCAGACTATGTTTATGGAGAAATTTGGATATAATGGGGGTTGGCGGAATCTCCTGAGGTCAACATATGGGATACTTGGAAAATGTTCAGGACGTCTTCAGAATTCTCGCAGAGTATTGAAACCAATTGCCATTTGTTTCATTTAATGCAGATATTATTTCATATGTGATACAATACTAGTTCTGTGAGATAGGAGTAATGTATTAGAAGTATGTAAATAATGACTTTTTACTCTCAGAAAACCTTTTGTGATCTCAGAATAATATTGATGTTTATTAATACTTATTTTGTAATCATGTTTGCGTACGTAGAATCGGCCATTAGATGGCAGCCTTCCCTACAGGCATTAGGCCACTCAGAACATAAACTGCAAAACTCTGGAGGAAATACTCCACCTTGTGGTCACAATGCTGTACTGTCATGTCTAACCATTTTTGTACTGTGAGGATCAACTTGTTCCATAGTAGGTATTCTTGCATAGATTCATTGGTTTGAAACCCCCTAAATACTGTAAAATAATCTGCAATCAATGTGAAACTTTATTTTATGTAAATTTACTCATACCATGTTCTGCTTTTACTGCAGGTTGAGCAGCTGTTTTGCCTGGGACTGAAGACTCGTATGGAGTGCCACAAAGTGCTGGAGACGTTTAATTGGAACCTGGAGACTGCTAGCTCCCACCTTCTAGAATTATACAGTGGCTGCCAGCAAAAGTACGCCATTTCCTCTGAAATTTACATTTAAAGTGTATATATGCATGCCCGCTGCAGACCTGATAGGCAGCCATAGGGCAAACTGAAGCAATGCACATGGCAGGCTAACAATGCTGCATCTAATTGCAAGAAACAGACTTAACATTGTCAGCCTGCGGCAGGAAGTGCTTTTAATGGCAGAATCTCTAGACAAGAAACTTTGCAACAGATTCACAAACACATTAGGGTGGCCGTACGCTAGTAGATTTTCAGAAGAAGTTTCGTACAAAAGATCATCGATTTCGACCATAGTGACAAAAAGTCAAAGGAGCAGGATTGAAAATGTTTCTTGAACGAACTAAATTCTAACAGTGAATGTGGTTTTCATTCGGGAAACTCCATTCCAAAAACTAATGTTAAAATAAAACAGAATTTTATTAAACATTCGTCAATTGTCTGATGGCATTATCGGGTGGTAAAGAAAGATCTTTCATTCGGAAATCTACTCGTTTATGGCCAGCTTAAGGCACAATGCTAAACATAGTGAAATAATAGATTGAAATGTTTTGAAAGAAAGCTTGCAAGTTGCATGTCAAACAGTTGTTGATCAGATTTTATACTGTTTTCAGTGTTTTGTGACTGTTCAATTACAAGTATGGTTAACCCAAGAGTGATCACATTTACCCTTCACTTTCCAATGTGCGATAGTGACTTTTTCATCACTGCTCACAGGATTGTTACAGTTTCCATTAATATGCATGGCCCCTCTTTCATCTTTTTTTCATCTATTTGCAGCTTTTTGTTTCATTTTTTCTGGTTATAGTAGTCTCTATATGGGGCTCATGAAAGCAGATGTAAGATCATTGATGTTTTCTGGCCATTTTATGCCAATGATAATACAATGTGCCTACTTAATTTCATAAAAGATAATAGCACGTTGGTAATTAACATCATAGTAACAGCGGCAACTTTCAACATGTACCTGAGAAAGGAGTCATCAATAATTGTTTGAAGCAATGAGCACCAAAGGTTTGACATGCCTTTTGTAACAGGATTATTTAGGTTAGCTGGGATTCATTTTCAGCATATAAAAATAACATTTTATTGACAAAGAGATAACAAGATAAGGAATACTACAGTTTGTATTGTGAAGATAATGAATTGAAGAATGCAGGGAGGCAAGCAGCTAAAATAGGTAAAAGAGCTGATGGGCAACTATGATAGCTCAACGCCTGATGTCTACTCCGCTGATGACTTCACCACTGATGTGTTTCCTGGACTCCACCTGTGTCTTGGACTAGTGCCTTAGACATGGATGGAATGTGCTTTTCCACATAAGTAGCACATGTACAATTTAACTCTGTAAGCATACTGTAATGAAGTAATGGAGACATCAATGATCATAATAATCAAGCTTAGTTATGTAATACATATATGATACTTTTCTAGAAAGAGCAGGCGTATAACCATATTATATGCAAGATATTTAGACACCAAATACAATTCTTCTTAGTTATCGCATACTGTATGTACACACGTATACGTATATCTAAGACTTGCCTATGGTTGGACATTTTATTACAAATCTGATGTTATTGTTTCTCTAACAGACTAAATTTTAACAGGAGGAAATACATGTTCAATATCCCTTTAAGTCAGTCAGTCTCTAATTCTAGTTAAGTTAGGAAGTAGTGCAGGGGCTGTAAGGATTTGTTAGCTTACTGTTAGGGGACGTGTTAGGCTAGTGGTTAAGGTTAGTTTAATTGTTACAATTTAGGGTTAGATTTAAGGGTTACCTTTGTTAGAGGTAAAGGGGTAGGTCAATTTACCAAAAAAGTAGAACATTTTTGGTAAATCGACCTACCCCTTTCACAGTGTTCCCTTAGCTTGGCAAACAACTGTGTTAATTTCAATCGACCAGTCATGCACAAGCAAAATCCTTTTTTTAAAATCTTGCACGCGATTGCCTTCCCGCTGTCCTGAGGCTGTCTCTACTCTTACTTCAGTCTCCCTGTATCTTCCTGTCTCTGTTTTTCTGCTTTCCTGTCTTCTCACTGTTCTATTTTCTTTAAATTCCTTTTTCCCTGTATTGCCTCACATGAGCCTGTGGTTTCATTTTAGGTAGCTGCTTGATTTTGTTTGCTTGGCACACGTGTATTTGGATTATTGCATTCTTCTACCCATGGAGAAGCAGTTGGCATGTGCCCCAACATCACCTTGCATGCTGTGTTCTATGGTTCATTCTTGTTTTTTATTCTTCCTTTATTGTTATTGTTTATAGCATTGTCGCTCTAATGTTATTCTTTTGTACAATCCTGTATTCTGTCTTTACAATACTTTTATAAAAATATTGAAGTGAAACTACCACACAAAAAAATGCTCGTGATTGTTTTTTTAAATTGAGCATAGCTTCTCTTTATTCACTGAGCAAAGTGAACAATAACTTTATTAAGTGCATATCTCCTATTCCTTTGGTCTTCTGGTGTGTGCTGGCAGAAACAGTGCTGATGCTCTGATTTCGGAGTGTCTCACCACTCTGCGCTAAAAAAAAGGACTGCATGCAGTCCTTTTTTTTTAGTACATGCCACTACATAACAGTGTTGTGAACTGGGCTGACTGTAAACATGGCAATTTCCCTTGTCTTTGCATTGTTACTGCCCTGAAAAGGCTTCCAGTGCAGTCCCAACACATCTGATGTGAATCGACCCTAAGGCTTAATTTTCAGGGTTAGGTTATAGATTAAGGGTCATGTTAAGAGTTACGTTTGTGGTTAGGTTATTGATTAAGTTTGAGAGAAGGAGGTAGGTCGTAAGAGAAATTATAGAGGTATTCACATCAGGAGCCTCACAATCAAGAAATCACAAATGTTTTGCATCTTGCTTGCTTGAATATTTTAATTAAGCTGCCAGATATTGTAATGTGGCTTTTTATTTTACAGACGATGATGCATCTGTGTTGAAGGGATGGCTTACTTGCACAACATATAACTACCTGGACTGATACATATATAAAGGATTCTCTGACCCAAGGGCAATCGAAGCAGTTTTTTGGCTCTGAACTGGCCCTCATGGGGGCTTCCTCAACCCACAAGAATTGAACTTTGAAACCAACCCAGTGTTCTGCTACATGGACATGTGTTAATGTTGCGTTTTCTCTTTTAATGTGTTTAGATATAAAGTTTATTTGACAAAAATAAGAGGTTGCATTCTTTACCTTTTGTTCTGAATTCGTGTGATGTGACTTTACAGAGAACAGTTCCGGACAACAAGTTAAAGCATTAACTGAATTTCTGTTAACCTTGCTAAAGACAGCAGAGGGCCTTCGGTTCTTGCAAAATTCTCAGAGGTACCTCTGGCTTAGGAGAGCAGCCTCCTTCCATATGATCCTGTGCTATGGATTCTCCCTCTCATACTCCAGTATTTTGGGCAACTGAGGGTGCAGTGAGCTGAGCAGAGTGCTGTAGAGGTCGTGCTGGACATGGAATGCACATGGACCTATAAGGATTAAGCTGGCATAACAGCCAGCTGGTGAAGATGGAAGAATGGGATATATAGGGGCCATTCAGCAGTTAGGCTGTGTCCCCTGAATATGCTAATTTCCATGTCTATATAGAGAATAACTTGACCCTTAGGCCCCGTTCACATTGAGCGATTTATCGCGCGATTTTTGTAGCGATATCGCTCATATTTCCGCACTATATCGCTCTATGTAGCTTCACCAATACAATTCAATGTAGCTGTTCACATCTCGTCGCTCAATGTCGCTCAATATCGCTCAATATCGCTTGTAGCTCGTCGCTGGTAGCTTGTCGCTTCTACATGACCCTTTTTTAGAGCGATTTTGAGCGATATTGCTCCTGATTGCATACAGCCCAATAGGAAGATGTCGCGCGACACGTCGCTCAACGTCGCTCAATGTCGCTCGTCGCTCAATGTCGCTCAAAGTCGCGCGATTTGCATGTCGCTCAGTGTGAATGGGGTCTTACGCTGGTTAATATAGACGTGATTCAAGCAGCTAGAAAGTCACCTGATCACTTGTACAAGTTTTCAAATATGCTCTACCCATTGGCTCTCCTTTTTCTCTCCCAGGAGGCCCTTACCTTTTTAGCAACAGCAGCGTTATGATGGAGAGAAGTGGGGGGTATTTACTAATATGTACAATGATGAATCCTGGAAGCACTGAGACCTGTGCCCTTCTGTCTCCATAGCATCACAATATCACCTCTGGGTACCAGGCATGCTGCAAATCCAGCACATTTTGCTCCTGACCTCCATCTGCTGGTTACAAAAGAAACATCAAGAGCCTAGTCAGATCCCTGATGTGTCTAGAGAACCTGTAACCATGATTGTATATTGTCATATTGGAAACATATCAGTCTCCTTGTGGCAGTAATTAATGTAAGGATAAGGCTAAATAAATATATAAAACCAAACACATGTGCACATGTAGCAAACATGCATAGATTTCCAAATCCACATGCACACAAGTGGGACACAGAAATGTCCAGTTCTTTGCATTGGTGTTCACTTTGGACTTTTGTATTGTTATGAACTGGAATTGATTTTTACCAATCAATTAATACTTTGTACACTGAAAAAATATTTTTGAGACATGAAAGATTGATGAAAGTTAATTTAAAAAAGTAGATGCTCATTGGTTTCATAGGTATCCGCCCCCCTAGTCAATACATGGTGGAATTAATTACATCTGCAAGTCTTTTGAGCTGCATCTTTACCAACTATTCACACCTGGATTCTGCAATTTTTGCACATTCCTCTTGGCAAAATTGATGTAGCCCTCTCAGGTTGTTCTGTTGCAATTTCTATGATTTGCCACACATTCTCAGTTGGATTCTGAGCTTTAAATGGGCCATTCTAAGACATTCAGATTCTTGGACATAAAATACACTGAAGTAACCTTGTTATTGTCCTTCTGGAAGGTTGAAGCTTCACCTATGTTTTAGGTCACATGTAGACTAAGGGCCTATTCACACCAACCCAGTGCACCGCAGTGTGTAAAATGTTGTGAGGTAATGTGCATTTAGGCTGCCCAATGCACCACAAGGGACCTAAAATCATGCATGCAGTGCTTTCAGCAACGCACTGCACCGTTATCATGTGTTGCAATGTGCTGGGAAGGTGTATTAGGCTGCTATTCAGAAGGAATGGCACTGCAACGCACCAATGTGTGTGATGTATGTTACTGTGTACCCTGTGAATTGGCCCTAAAACAGGTTTTCCTCTATAATTGCTCTGTATTTGGCTCCATCCAACTCACCATCAGTCTTGACCAGTTTTCTTGGCTCTTTCAGTACAAAGCATCCCTACAACATAATTCTACCACCATCATGCTTCTGGTTGAGGTTTTGCCACAGGTTGCATTTTGTTTTAAGGCCAGAGTATATTAAGAGTATAATAGTAATTTTTTAATCTTAACAGACCAGAGAACTGTTTTTCATGTTAGCTTTTTGGCAAACTTGATAGGATTTGTTACTCTTCTCTAAGGCTGGGTTCACACCTAGGCGTATCGAATATGCGTGTAAAAAATGCGCGTTTCCGAGGGCTACTTGGTTGTATCCCAATGGAAACGCCCCAAAGAAGCTCCTGTACTTCTTTGGGCGTAGGGCGTTTTGTAGCGCGGTCATACGGCCTGTAATACGCCCAGGTGTGAACCATGCCCATAGGAAATAATGCGATTTCGGTGTTTGAGCGTTTTGCAGAGCATTTGAATGCGCTACAAAACGCACAGGTGTGAACCAGGCCTAAGGCAGCTTTGCCGGATGTGTCAGGTTCTAGTTAACTTATGAACAGTTTTACACATCCAAAATGTGGATCTCTGCATCTCCTTCTTAGATACTTTTTGCCTTATGGTTGCCTCTCTCGCTAATGCCCTTCTTACCTGGTCACTGAGTTCTCATGTATAGCCCCCATCTAGGCTGAGTGGCAGTTCTGCTGTATTCCTTATTTTTTTTTTTAAATGAATGTTTGAATGATATTTGAAAATTTGAATATTTTTTTATAACCCAACCTTGATTAGTTCTTCACCAGAACATTTACCTGGCATGTTTTGATGTATGGAAGTTTACGCCGGTGCAGTAACAGCAACTGAATAACTGCAACAAAGCACATAGAGAACAATGTTTTTTCAGTGTACATGCGTTGAGCAGCATTTATCAATGCAGCTCAATGCACCCAGTGTGAATGAGCCCTTAGGATGCAGCAATGCATTCTGTCAGTCACTAAATCAGTGTGGTAATTTTAATGCAGAACAAATTACTCCTATCCTTTACAGCCAAAGACAGTGCCATCTTAGCCTCTGTTTAGATAATGCAGTTGCCATGTGATCAGCTATGAAACCAGCCATTAAGGGGCTTGAAAGTTTGGTTTGGCACTCTGGTAACTGTGGCAGATATCACTAGAGACATGCCTAGAATGTAAACGTTTTGGAAAACAGTAAAATCAGTGGGTTTAGCAAATGAAACGTATTTTCTAGTGTATATCTTTCTCTACCATAAACCCGTCCACTGCCTTCATTTTTGGCAGCCATTAATAAGGAACCCTTCCAACATCTAAATGTATTATTTATTTATTTCAATATATTATTGGTATTTTCCAGTTTAACGTTTTAGGTAATTTAACCACAACTGTTTCCAAACTTCCAGAGGTTATAACATCAGTTAGGTAGTGATGCCAGCTACAGAGCCAGGTAGTTAGGAAAACCTAGGGGAGTATCAGGAAAACGACGAGCGCCCCAGAGCTTCACTGAAGAAAGTATGTATGCATATAAGTACCTAGGCCAGAACAGCTATGGAAACCGCTCCTTCTGCAATCTGGGACAATACAAGCGAGTCAGATGGACAGCAAATACAATTTGGAGCCACATATCTGGTTAGAGGGTTGTATTTATGTCAGCTGCCCATTTCTGCATGTAGTTGTGGCTTGGTGGGGAGGAATTGTTAAGGAGCAAGTTGTAAAGCTAAGAGATCAAACCTGGCGAGTGGAGGTCATCCCTACATTTCTGTTCAAAAGGTGTCTGGGTCACCCTGGCAGAGGGAATTTGAATTTTCAAGGCAACAAAATGCTTCACCTGTAGGTATCTAAAAAAGTTCTGCATAGGGAGCTTATAGGATTCTTGTAGGTTATGAAAGCAATTCATGCCATCTGTTGCAAAGAGATCATGAGAGTGGATAATGCCAGAAATAAACCAATAATTAAATATTTCAGAAGACTCAGTAGCTAGAAGGAAGGGTTCCTGATTAAGGACATAAGAGGAAAGTGGGGGAGAGACAACTCCCTAGGTATTTAATCACATCCCATATCTCAAGAGAATAAAGTGTTATAGGATTCTGCAGGGTTGTTCTGTTTTATGGAGGATGCCTATCCTAACGGGATCACAGCTCATTTCTTTAAGAGCTACCCATAGGGATGTTTCAGTAGAGGCATGGTACTTGATGAGGGTAGCCAACTGGGTGGCCTGATGATATTTCTGTAAGTGTGGGACTCCTAGTCCACCCCTGATCTTGGATTGGAATAGGATGTGTTTGGGCAGTTTCAGTCTGTTTTCTTTCCAAATACATTGTAGGACCTGGTACTGAAAAATGAAGATATGTGTGGGGACCAGGATCCGCAAAACTCAGAAGAAGTATAGTAGTTTTGATAGGTAGGTCGCTTTGACCTCTTTGAGTATGCAAGAGGGGCAGCTAGCTTGCTGTGTATAGTCTGATAAGAGTTGGAGGAGTGAATCCCTAGATATTGGAGATGGTTAAGTACCCAGTGATGGGGGGAGGATTCTTGTAGAGTGTGGACGAAGCAAAATGTTGAGAGCTTTAGATTTGGTTGATCAGAAGGTCTCAATGTTTTCCAAACTGCTTCAGTAAGGTAATCAGGTTGGTAAAAGTGACAAAAGGGTTAGTGATGAAAAATATAATATGATCAGATTATATATTGGGCCTGTGATATCAGGGTGTTTTCTGCTGAGTTTGGCCAATGGTTCTCTTGCAAGTATTAATAAGAGTAGATAACGAGCCACCCTGTCTAGTTTCTCTATCTATTTTAAATAGGGAGGATTTAAAATCTGCATATTTTACATGTACAGCAAGAGAAGAATAGAGAACGCAGATACAGTTACCCTCAATTTTAGAAAGGTGAACTTCAATAAACTGAGAAACCTACTAGGAGTCATAAATTGGGATGCAATCTTCCTGTATACTAATGAAGAAAATTGGGATATTTTCAAGGAAATCTTAAATAACAAGATTGGCCAGTGCATTCAGTTTAACAATACATTCGAGAACGGGAAAGTTAGACCAGGGTGGTTAACTAGCAAAGTAAAAAAACACATAAGGGTAAAGGACAATGCCTTAAAAAAATATAAGTCAGAGGGGTCAACATCAGCATTCAAAAACTACAAGGAGTCCTATAAAGGGAAGGAATGGATGCACCTGTGCTTACTTGCTGCTCGAAGATGTATCATGTGTTCCTGGAATGCGTTCTTCACACCATCAATGTCAGCTATCATAACGGGACTGAGAATCTTATTCCTTTGGGAAAAACTGGAAACTGAACTGCACGTCGATGCACTAACCACAAAGTTCTTAAATACTTTGTGGCTGTAACCTTTGATAGATTGGAGATGACCCACATTATGCAACCTTTTATATACACCGCTTGGTATATGAAGAATGATGATGAATAGCTTGTGGGTCCTGGAGGTGCTTTAATATCATATTGTGTTTGATAATTTACCTACACCATCCTAATGAAAATGAGTTATATGGGCGTTTAATTATTGTAGATGTGGCAACCAGCATGGGAATTTTAGGTTTAGGTTTTGTTGTTATTTTAATGTACCTTCAAACTTTTATATATGTAACCTATGCAATGAAAAAGATATTCCCCTCCTGGGAATTTCCAAAAACTCAATAGTTTGTTTGAGCAATCAGGGCTGCAAAAATAAAATACGAAGACCAGCTAGCAGTAGAAAGCAAACAGAACCCAAAGAATTTCTTTAAATATATAAATAGCAAAAGGGTAAGGACAGAACATGTAGGCCCAATAACAGACAAAGAGTGAAGGTTAGCTACCAGCGAAAGCAAATGCGTTAAACTAATTAATGTATTTTGTTTTTACACATGAGACAGAGTTTTAACATATCTCTGGGTAGTACAGAGGCTAGAAAGATTAAATGTAAACAAATCCTCAGTTCCTGACATGTTACATCAATGGGTATTTAAGGAACTTAGCCAGTTTATAAGCAGACCACTATACATAAACTTCATGGACACTCTAATGACAGGTTGGGTACCACATGATAGGCGGAGAGCAAATGTGGTATCAATATACAAAAAAGGGAAATGGAGTACACCAGGTAACTAGGCCAGTCAGCTAAACGTCAATAGTGTGCAAAATATTCGAAAGGTATGATCAGGGACTACATGCAGGAATTTGCAAATAAAACTGATATTATAAATGGAAACCAACATGGTTTCATGAAGGACCGTGCTTGTCAGACTAATCTATTAACATTTTATGAGAAGGTCAGTAATAATTTATACAGAGGAATACCAGTAGACGTAGTGTATCTGGACTTTGCATTCGATACAGTACCCTACTAACGTCTAATTCACAAACTAAGGTTGATAGGTTTGGAGGAAAATGTTTGCACATGGGTGGAAAACTGGCTGCAGGAAAAGACTCAGAGGGTAGTAATAAATGGGTCATTCCCTATTTGGGCAAAAGTAGGGAGTGGGGTGCCCCAGGGGTCGGTCCCGGGATCAATTCTGTTTATCCCATTCATTAACAACATAGAGATTGGGATAGATAGTTCGATCTCCATTTTTGCCAAGAATACTAAACTGTGTAGAGCAGTGAATTACAAACAGGAGATATGTGCATTTCAACAAGACCTGGATAAGATTGAAGCATGGGCTACACATTGGCATATGCGATTTAATGTTGAAAAATTAAGGTCATGCACATGGGTGCAAAGAACCAGTGTGCAAACTACTATCTGGGGCGGCCGCCTTAGGGAAGACAGACATGGAAAGGGACCTGGGGGTGCGACAATCACTGGTGTGACAATAGCATGCAATGCCAAGATGCGGTAAACAAAGCAAACATGATACTTGTCCTGCATTAAAAGAGGGATTGTAGCAAGGGATAAGAGAATAATACTTCCACTTTATAAATCACTAGTTCGGTCTCATCTTCAGTATGTGCAATTTTGGTTGCCAACTCTCAGGAAGGATGTCCTCGAGCTGGAGAAAGTTCAAAGAAGCGTCACAAGATTAATTGAAGGGATAGAAGGCCTGAGCTATGAAAACTGCCTCCAACAATTAAACTTATTCACCTTAGAAAAGAGACAAATAAGAGGGGCCCTTATTGCAGTCTTCAAAATCATCAATGGGGACAACAATATTCGGAACAAGCTGTTCTACACCAAAAACAGTACTGAGAACACGTGGACACAGCAAGAGGTTAGAAGAGAGGGGGTTCAATCTTTACTGTGCGAGTAGTAAAAATATAAAATTCCCTTCCACAGGCAGTGGTATCTGCTGATGGCGTAGAAAAGTTCAAGAAATTGCTGGATGAGTTTCTTCAGTCACTAAATATACAAGGAAGTGTTAAATACATAAATATACTGACGCACACACAGACACACATAGGTTGAACTGGATGGACCTTGGTCTTTATTCAACCTCATCTACTATGTTATTAATTCAGGTCGGAGTCCCCATGTAGGATAAGGAACAAGTAAGGCCAAGATAATAGATCAAAAGCGTTTTTGATATCGTGCATTAAAGGGACGATATCGCGTCAAATAATGGGGAAGACGTGGAAACCCTCTGGCTGGAGCTAGATAGGACGGACACTAGCCGTAAAATTCTCATGGGTATTTGCTATAAACCTCCAAATATAGGGGAAGAGGGAGAAGTCAATCTTCACTCGCAGATAGGAATAGCTGGGAGAGAGGGCAATGTAGTCATGATGGGTGACTTCAATTACCCAGACATCAATTGGGCCAATGGAACTTCGGGTTCGGCAAAGGCGGGGCGATTTCTAAACATGTTGCGCGACAATTTCATGGACCAGATGGTGGAGACTCCTACCAGAAAAAATGCCATCTTAGATCTAATTGTCACTAATAATGCAGAGTTAATCGAGGATATTGTAATTGGGGAGTCATTGGGTAATAGTGATCACAATGTGATTACTTTTAATATTGAATACAGAAAAGGGAAGTGTACTGGAAGGACTAGAACCCTAAACTTCAGAAGGGCCAACTTTGATAAGCTGCGCAACCTAGTGGGGGAAATAAAATGGGAAAACTTATTTCAAAACCTAAACACAGACCAGATGTGGGATTGTTTTAAAAACAGACTACATACTGCTACTTCAAAGTGTATACCATTAGGGAGCAAAAACAAAAGATAAAAGACTAAACCTATATGGCTTAATAAAACTGTAAAACAACACGTCAAGGACAAGAGAGCGACATTTATAAAATATAAGACGGA
>NW_017306799.1:365548-367487 GCF_000935625.1 Nanorana parkeri | reverse complement strand
TTCATGGACCAGATGGTGGAGACTCCTACCAGAAAAAATGCCATCTTAGATCTAATTGTCACTAATAATGCAGAGTTAATCGAGGATATTGTAATTGGGGAGTCATTGGGTAATAGTGATCACAATGTGATTACTTTTAATATTGAATACAGAAAAGGGAAGTGTACTGGAAGGACTAGAACCCTAAACTTCAGAAGGGCCAACTTTGATAAGCTGCGCAACCTAGTGAGGGAAATAAAATGGGAAAACTTATTTCAAAACCTAAACACAGACCAGATGTGGGATTGTTTTAAAAACAGACTACATACTGCTACTTCAAAGTGTATACCATTAGGGAGCAAAAACAAAAGATAAAAGACTAAACCTATATGGCTTAATAAAACTGTAAAACAACACGTCAAGGACAAGAGAGCGGCATTTATAAAATATAAGACGGATGGGACGGCATTGGCGTTCCTTAACTACAAAGAATGTAACAAAAAATGCAAACTAGTAATCCGGGCAGCTAAAACTGAGTGCGAAAAGCATATCGCCACAGATAGTAAAAAGAACCCCAAAAAATTCTACCAATATATTAACAGTAAAAAGGTGAGAAAGGAGCAGATAGGCCCAATAAAGGATGAAAGCGGGAAGCTAGTCACAAATGACAAGGAGAGGGCCGAGGCGCTGAACGCTTTTTTCTCCTCAGTATACACTCAGGAGGGAAACGGGTTTGACACACATGATAAAACTCCCAGTTTAACTCAAAATACTATGTAACTATGAGAGAGTAACATAAAAGGGATGTTGTGTTTCCTTGCTGCTTCAACTAAAAGGGTGATTCTACGGATGTTGTCTCCTGTCTGCTGGAGGAGCATAAAGCTAGCTTTATTTATTTATTATAGGTATTTATATAGCCGACAATTTATGCAGTGCTGTACGCAGTGCACATTCACATCAGTCCCTGCCTCAAGGAGCTTACAATCTAAGGTCCCTATCTTGCATGCATACATACCGTGCCCATTTAGACAGCAGCAAATTAACCTACCAGCATGTTTTTGGCTTTATCCTTATGGATCAGCTTTTCAATATCTGAGTTTAGTCTGAAAATTAGATTTTTTGCTAGCAGCTTGATGACGACATTGATATCAGTCTGAAATTGGCCTGGTTAGTTTAATCAATGCTGGGTTTTGGGATCATGCATACAGTCGACGTCAGGGATTCTGGGTGGCAGTTATGCCCAGAATTAATGGGTGTAAGAACTTCCATCGTGGAAATGGGTTGTTCTAAAGCTTCCCTGACTAGGTTTTAAATCTTAGGGAGAGTTATCAGAAAGTGTGCTTTCTGCCATGTCTATAGAGAAGTAGTCTGTAGATACATAGAGAGTAGAAAGTTGCCAGATTCTTGAACTATTTTAGATAAGTCACTAGTAAGAGCGCCATCCTTTGTGTGAAGGTGGAATGATTAGGATTGGTCTTACAAAGTTGGGCTGTGGAAGGATGGGCATCTTGTTTATTTCCATTTAATTGTTTAATTAATTGTTCCATTTAATTAACTGTGTTTGGTTTGCCTAAGCTGCTTGTCTGCAAGATCTACTAAAAAGAGAATGAGTTGTGTTTAGAGCATTGTAGTTCTGATTTGTTATGGGCGGTGGGGGATCATTGGAAAGTGTGAGCTTTGTCTTGAAAGGATTGCTCTAGTCTGTAAAGGCAGTTTATCCGGTCACATTTGAGCCTCAATACTAATTGAATGCATCTTCCCTGTATCACTGCCCTTGAGCTTATTGACTGTTCAAAATATAGGGGTCTATTCACGAAGCTGCCGAAGGATCTGTCCGTAGCTTCGGCCGATCCTTCGGCTAGCTTCGGCCCCAGGACCCCTTCGGTTCAGTAGAACCGAAGGGGTGCTGTACGGGCTATTCACAATAGCCCGTACAGCTCCCGATCATGGCCGAGCGGCT
>NW_017306799.1:363311-364612 GCF_000935625.1 Nanorana parkeri | reverse complement strand
AGGCTGAGCTACGGCTGATTTAAGCCGATGTACGGCTGAAATCAGCCGTACCAGCCTGAAGTGAATAGCTGAACAGTGTTCGGCTCACTTCACTTCTGATCGGTCATTAACTTGGCTGCACTCGGCAGCTTAGTGAATAGACCCCATAGTCTAGGATCGATAAATGGATGGTTGCCTGAAGGGTCTGCTTCATAAAAACTGAGTAGTTGAGGGACCATGTGCAATCAGTTGAGGTGGCCCAGAGAATGAAACAGTTGGGGTAACTATTATGATCTGTCCAGGGAATTGCTTTGATTGTGAACTCTAAGGCCTTGTTCACACCAAGCACGGAGCAGGAGCAGAGCAGAGCAGTTATAGACCGGAGCAAAACTGCGTCCAATGTATTCCAATGGTATTTTTAGCTCCAGTTCACATCGCAGCGTGCAGCTCCAGAGCAGGTAAAAAAACTGCAGCAGGCCATATTTTACCTGCTCTGGAACGCATGCAAACGCATCAAAAACTCATGCAAATGCCTGGAACACACTGAAAGCCCATTTTAAACTAAAATGTTTTTTTTTTTACATAAGTATGTGACTGTAAGCTCTCACAGGCAGGGCCCTCCTAACCATCTTGTTTTCTATTGTATTGTAACTGTAATGTCTTCCTTATATTGTAAAGTGCTGCTCAAACTGTTGGTGCTATATAAATCCTGAATAATTATAACAATAATAATTAATTCTAGAGAATGTGTTATGAAAGTGCGAGAGAAGGTATAATCTTTAGTTGTGAGGTTTATTTCTGTCCAGCAATCACCTAACACATGCTGGGCTAGAAGGATGTGGAAAAGACCTGATTCTTCAGGAAGGTGGGGTAGG
Organism: Nanorana parkeri; assembly: GCF_000935625.1. Classification (NCBI taxonomy): domain Eukaryota; kingdom Metazoa; phylum Chordata; class Amphibia; order Anura; family Dicroglossidae; genus Nanorana; species Nanorana parkeri. Next base: position 363,758 of record NW_017306799.1, on the reverse strand, counting down.
ATGATGATTTTATCAAGACTTGGTTGTATTGTTAGATTTGAGTTTCCACAAAGGATAAGGGTACAAGTATAGTAAGCTGTTTTAATGGTGATCAGTTGCTATGCAACAAGGGTAAGTGGTGCCCGGAGCTAAGGTGGATGGCCTCTTTGCAGGATATGGTGGTGAGATAGGGTGGGGGGCGAGTAAGAAAGTCATTGTTCTTTTCTATAGATTGGTCACTTGGAGACTATCCACAGAAGTACAGACGTACAGCTGATAAGCAGGAAAAGCCTGAAGAACATGATTTCTTTTCATTACAAGGTAGTGTTTTATTTGAAATTTGCAACACCACTGCTTATCAATCTTCCCTCCCAAACTATGAACTTTCTACATTAATATTTTAAACATGCAATCTCTATATCAGACTCAAACTAAGGGGGTGGGGGGGGGGGGGGGCAAAACACCCAT
>NW_017306799.1:358245-363294 GCF_000935625.1 Nanorana parkeri | reverse complement strand
GGTGCAAAACCCCATTTCATTTTCTATATTCTTCTTTTACAATAGCTATAGGATAAAATTGCATTAAAAATAAACATCCATATCTGTTTTTGAACACAAACATTATTTAAAACAATACTGATGACAAATTTCACCAGTGCCATGTATAATATGGTATTAATTTTTCATTTCACCAGCCAGACTGGTAGAAATCACTGTTTAACTTAAGGCCTGTATGCAAAAATTCCAGCCAATAAATGGCAAGTAATTTGTTGAGAAGCTTGTCAGTAATAAACTTCCAGCCAATCACAGCCCTTGGTTTGTGCTGGCTGTCAGCAGAAACAATGCCTAAGCTGACTATACGCTAGACATATAAGCCGGCAAAAAATGTGGTTAGTTTTTTGCTATTCCGGTCTGAAAGTCAATTCGGAAAAATCCCAAATTTTTGTTAATTTCGGATGCGGTAGTATTTCCGAACAAATTTTTATTGCTGCAAAATTACATTAGAAAAAAAAAATTACCTTTTTTTTTACAGTCCGCAGTAGTAATATTAAAAAAAAAAGCATGGGGTTCTTACCCCTCCCCCAATTTATACCAGACTCTTTAGATCTGGTAGAAATGCTAGGAGGGATCCCCGATGCCGAAAACATAAAATAAATAAAGGAGAGTACAGCTTCTGTGCACGAGAGCTGCAGTACCAGAAGTACACCACTAGTTGTACTTTCTGCCAAGTATGATTTCTACACTACACAGCAATGATCTGGACCTGGGATATACGCATAATTAGCAGAATTCCTCTTTGGTGGATACGATCACTATGTATAAATACATAAATAGTCAACATAAAAGTTGTTCACGTTAAGGTCTTTGCAAAAGGACAAGGGGGCATGCTTTGCATGTGGTGGAAAAGAGGTTTAACCTCCACATACAGAAAGGCTTCTTCACAGTAAGAGTTAAAAATTTGAAATCGGTTTCCTCAGGAACTAGATCTAGCCAGAATTGTTCATTGTTTTTAGAAAGAGCTGGATACATTCTTCAATACACAGAATACACCTGGATAATAACATTTAATAACACCAGAGATTGTTGATCCAGCGAATATCCGATTGCCCTAGGGCAGGGGTCAGCAACCTGTGGCTCCGGAGCCGCATGTGGCTCTTTTATCCCTCTGCTGCAGCTCCCTGTCCAGGGGCGGAACTAGCGCCGGGGCCTCGGGGCCTGAGGCTGTGTGGGGGGTGGCCCCAGTGAGGTCCGGTCCTGGGCACTTCTATCCGACTTTGTGAGTGGGGTGGAATGTGAGATCGCAGTCGGAGAGAAGTGACATTTCAGGACCGATCAGTTGTACCAGGACAGATCGGTTCTCCTGCACATACGATTTGCACTGCCGATCTGCCCTGAAACAGCTGAGAAAGCGTTGAAATGCTTCACCTATTGGCGGTCACACATTCCACCCCTAAAAAAAACTGGGCAGGATCACATTGAAATGTGTGACCAGGTCACCAGTCACACATTGTAATGTAGTCACAAACTTTGATAGAACACCGTCATCAGGGGGGTAAGGCCCGGTACCCACGTGAGGGGTCTGGGCAGCCTGGGGGGCCTCTTACATGAGTATGAGCTGTACCAGGGGCGGCATGGCAGAGGTGACGGGGAGGGTGTGGAGGAGGCCAGGCCCCAGCAGCAGCAGGTAAGAGGAGTTGGGAGGAGGTACAGGGGAATGTGACCCCGGCGAGCAGCCCACCTGAGGGCCTGCAGAGCCCACCATAGTCTCAGATGGGCTGTGCAGGGTCTCAGGTAAGCCCAGAGTCCAGTGCGTTACTAAGCCCAGACTCCAGTGCTTTACTAAGCCCACATATACTTATATACATGCTATACAGAGCATAAAGGTAAAAAAACGATATATGCCGTGTTATCTTAATTTTAGATGTCAAAAAAGTTTTGTGGCTCCCGGTGTTTTTTTTCTGTGGGAAACGGGTCCAAATGGCTCTTTGATTGATTAAGGTTGCTGACCCCTGATGTGGGAGCAAATTGGATCATGTTTTATAAGGTTTTTTGCCTTCCTCTGGATCAACAGTGGTTATGCGGTTCTGTATATGTAGATGTTCAATGAATCATTCCTTTTCTTCTATTGGTTGAATTAGATTGACTTTTTTTTCCAGCTGACCAAGTTTGTAACTGTCAGCTTGCATCTCATATGACAGATTTGGTTTAATTTCAATATTTTGCAGCCTTTTCAGAAAGATTTTGTTTTCATTGACTGCACTGATTCTGATTAGACACAAGAGGCTGCTGTTGTATAGGAAAAGTAAGTGTGTGGATTAGCTTGTTATGCTGAATGGAATACGGTATTTATTTGTCTGCATTATACGGCTTATAGGGGAAAAAAAGAACCGCAGAGTTTGAGGATTCTGAGGTGGATGTAAAACTTTTTCACCAGAGACAGACTGGTTATTATGTTCAATAAAACATCACAACCCTCCAACCTTTACCTTCAGACTGAATTCACACTTTTTCCCAAAAACTGTTCACCTTTTGTTTCTAGATAGTAGATACAGTTCTTCCACGGGATACCCTGACCTGTGACCATTGGAGCTGCACACCTATACTACACTTTTTGGACAATTGCCTTTTAACTTTTGCAGTTAAAGGAGAACTTTGGGGTCAGGGCTTTTCCCCATAGTTCTCCTTAGGGTAACGGGAGGACACAAACTAGCGTCCTCCCGTCACCCTAAGCTCAGTATAGCTCGCGGTATACTGAGACGCCGCAGCCGGAGCGGATCCCGACATCGATGTCGAGATCCGCCCAGCTGCGTGAGTGACAGCTGGCTCTGCCTATCTAGAGGCAGAGACAGCTGTACCCACCCCCTCCCCCATCCGTTCCGCCAGTCAGCGCTGGTGGATCGGAGCGGGGAGGGGGGAATCCAGCCCCTCCCCTGTCATGGCAGAGAGCCGTGACAGGATCGAGAGGTGAGCGAACCCGGTATGTGTTCGCTCACTTCCCGATCTACTGAGCCGACCTGTGACAGTCTCATTGTCACAGGTTGGCTAGAACTATGAGGTGAGTGAAAAGCACTCACCTCATAGTTCTCCTTTAAAGTGCGTGATCCTGTGGCACAACAATATGTTGTGTATGTGTGTTGTAGTGAGTTTTATTTAGATTTAGAGATTTATTTTTTATTGCACCCAAAAGTACATGCACTGCCAAAACAAACACACTGGAAATAGTGGAAGTACCTGAATTTGTCTTAAAGTGACATTAAAGGATACATTTTTCCCCCTCCACCCAATGTTAATGTCAGCACTTACCTTAAATGATGTCTCTTAATCCGATCTTCTTTCCTGATGTTTTCATCTGTCCCTCCAGCGGTGCGGCGGCTCTCCGATCCAGCGCTGACTCCTCTTTGCTTGCAGGCACTTCCGATCCAGCGGTGTCTGCATGTGGGTCCACGCGTCCATAGACTTACCTTGCGACTCTACTCGTCTCCCGGCCGAGAATCCGAACTGCGCATGTGCCCTTCTCAAGATGTTTTGCGGCCGCCCGAAGAGTTTCGGATTCTCGGGCGGGAGCGCGAAGCGATAATGAGGTAAGTGTAAACCGCTATTTTTTTTTAAACTGTTTGCCTATATCTACTGCTTGATAGCAGTAGATATAGGTAAAAAAACGGGAGGGTTTAGAACCCCTTTAATATCAATCTCCTGTTTTCTCTTCCATACCAGAAGGAGAGAGACGACGAGTAATAACTTATTGACGTCTTGTTACATCAGTGTCCAATTAGCAGACTTGGAGCCTCTTTATCACCAAGCTTCAATGTAGCAAAGGTAGAAAACCTGGCTTTGCTGTCCGACAGAGGTGCATAGTTCACAAGTCTGGTTACAGATCCGGTAATCAAAAATTGTTCAGCACTCAAATGTTCTTCCAAACCTCCACACATTGCAAATTCAGCTATCTTCTCCAATAATTGGGTACTGCATAAGGTAATAACCCAGTGATTCAAAGCATGTAAAAGCTACTAGAGAGTACTACGGTCATCTACTACTACACCCTGGTGATCTTTCATTGTAAATAAAGAAACATCTACCTATTTGTGGACAGAGTGATATATGGCAACACAACTTCATTACACAACATTATCATTTATACATTGTTCTTTTACAGTATATAGTGAAAACAAATATTTCAGACCAATGAAATTTGGCCAATGAAAAAAGCAATGTCTTCCCACAGCAGATTAAAAAAATTAAATGACAGTGTCAAAATGGAGAATACCAGGGCGAAAAAAAAGAAGAAAAACGAACTGCTACTTCAGAGAATTCACAGTGCATAACCATAAGTTTTCAAATTAGGATCAGTGGTGTCAAAGTCAATAGAGATGAGCTTATTTAAAAAAGCAATGCAAAGAACAAAGCTAAAGGTACAAAAATCCATACCAACCAGATTTATTTTTATTGGTGTCATCGCTGAAATCTGATTGATTGCTAAAGGTCACTTCACTTTGCTTTTTGCTTTATTGAATAATTTTTTTTTTAATGCAAATGATGTAGCATGTGCCAGTGTTTGATGTGATTATTGTTTGTTAAGAGGAAGAGGTGGCCCAGAAAAAGCTTCCATGAACAAAGTCGTGTACAGATATTCTAGCTGTGAAATCTGGGTGCAGCTTAAAATAGCCTTCAATCACTGAAAGATCCTAAACTAGAAAGCAGTAAAAACATAGGAACTGGTGAGACTGGCAACATTGACAACATCTGTAGTGATTAAGTAGATGAAAACCCGATTACTAAAATCTCCTGTAAGCGTTAAGATTTTATTGTCATTTTGAAAGTTGTTTTAAATCTTTTCAAATCTGAAACTTTCAATAAAATAATACCTGGCGATCCTGCCATGAAGGTCCTTCATTAGGTATGGACACACTAATGAGGTAGAGGGCCGGTGGATAGAACTACAATGCACAATGGGTGCACAGGCATGGTGCTTGGGGGAGGTAGCTCTGCATATAAGTGAAGTTTGGATGCATGGTTGGTAGGACTGGTAAGTATTATTGCTCTTTATTTGCAGGCTTCTTTATATATATA
>NW_017306799.1:354199-358215 GCF_000935625.1 Nanorana parkeri | reverse complement strand
GGGGGGGGGCACTCATCAGACACCCCTTCCACTGTGCTACAAGAGTGGGGACAGAAACAATAGGGACCATCTGGGAAATCCAATGGATTGATTCTTCTCCTGATCAAGCAAAACCGATTCTTTGTATTTAAGCACCTTTACTTTCAGATGTGTCAAATTCTTAACAGTTAACACAATAAGTCTGATTTACTAAAGGAGTTTAGTAAATTATCAAATGATGTGAAAAGCAAATCCCTGCCTATTTATTTCATCTGCACATGATTGGGTATTTGCAATGCCTTTAGTAAATCAGCCTCTAGGCGCGATGCTATGGCATGGTTGTGTAATACTAAGGTGCCAAATTAGAGTTTGTACAGCCAAAATGGATACAGTATTCCAGTGATAGTGCTGTGCTTAATAACTCACTAGCTTTTTTTTTTTACTTTTGAGGACCATAGTGGTGAGATATCCCCTTCAGCACTGGCTAAAAACGATGAAGTTATGTAAATCTAAAAAGTGATACTATAAAAATACTTGATACAAAGGGGTGACTCAAAAATATCATTAAAACTCAACTTAATCCATACTTATTGATTTGTTTTTTTTGGATAGCGTGTGGTAGGGCTAGAATCTCCGTTGTTGCTTTTTTCTTCACCTGCCGTGGAGATTTTCCCTCACTTCCTGTTCAGATGAATCAGAGGGAAATTAAGTGATGGGAAATATCTACAAGTTGGAAAGAGACACAAACAAATATGATTTTATTAGAAGAATGGGGAAAAGTTCAAACCTCTGTGATTTTATTTTTGATTGCTGTCTGTACCTTCTTATCCCTGGATGACTACTCTCCCCTTGGTCATGTTCTGGTGCCACATGGATTAAGAAAAAATAACGATATATCTTTACAAATGATTCACAGGCAGCATTCAAGATCCAGACAAAATGTTTTTAACACTTCTCTACTCATAAACAAACCAAATTAATTGGAGATGGATTAGAATATATACAGTATTAATACAAACCCATACTTATACCAAATTATTGTAAACAGAAACAATTGGTCTTTTCAGACTTCACTGGCAGCATTCTTGTTCTAGATAAACAGGCCCAGAATCCAGCATTAATGTGATAGCTGCAGAAACTGCAGTGGCGACTCCGGTATCTCTTTCCATACAGATTCATGATTCTCATTTCAAATATGCAATGCCTGTAAAAATCTTTCTCATAGATTCTCTAACCCCTATTCAGTTTCTCCTCTGCTACCTCTCTGTTCTCTATTAGAGAAGACATTTTCTGATATTTCCCCAACAACATTTCCAATACACAATTCACCAAAATAAAACATGCTACGTGAGCAATTTTGTACCAGCTTCGGAATCACTATCTGTGGTGTTTTTTTTGTTGTTTTTTTTTAGCATGTTAATTTTTATTGAAAGAATAAATGGTAACAATGCAGGTAAACTCCAAAGTGAAATAACACATGGATCAAGTAGCAGTGCGCAGACTGCGATCCAGAAATGTAGCTCGATTGCATGTGAACAGTAGTAAGGATTATCTATATCAACATCTGTTGGAACTACTTCAAAATGTCTCTGTATTGCAGGCAGCTGCGCTGAAACAACTATAACTGGTGAACCCCAGTGCCGTGAGGGTCAGGACTCTGGGTAGGGCACCTTATCTCCATAATGTGAGAGCTCGTGGGCATGGCAGACGGGTCTAGCCTCCGTATGATCAGTATGCAATGACCGTTAAGAATGAATATGGGAATGTTAGGGACTGAGGACATCCAGTGGACCCAGGGAGCCAATCAGTTTGGCCTCTAGATACCATTTAGATAATCGAAAAATAGACATCAAATCTTGCAGCTGTTGCAGTGAAAATTCCCTGTGGTGTTTTTATTGCTTGATAGATTTGAATTGAAAATAAAAAATGGCTGTGTTGCGGCAATTCTAGGCATTTGTAGCTAAGTTGGGCAGTTGATCGTATGTAGTATTTGAAGATAGCTGCACAATCACCAGCTTTTAGTAGTTGTTTGGGGTATCCAATGCAGCAAGGTTTTGCACTCAAGATATAAGCATATGTATAATGAAATATCCCAACTTTGTATCATTCTCAAGGGAGGCCGCTCAACTGGTAATGGCAGTGGTAAACCATGCACAAGACAGGGACACACAGGAACAGTCCAAGCAGGTGTGTCCTGCTTTAATTCAACAATGCAGCAAACACAGTTTCAACATAGGAGGGCTTTGCACAGCAAGTCCATAGATTAAAACCAACAAAACATCTTCTTGTATATCAGCCACTAACTTAACTTATATCAGTTACTGACTAACAAGGTGCCCCCTAATAAACTCCCCAAAACAAAAAGGCAGCACTTGTACCTTGTGAATGTTTTGTCAGCAGTCAGTCTTTTCAGAGAGAACCCTGAGTATCACCTCACATATGAGCCTTTACACAGCTAAAGCTAGTACTGAGGTCAGTCAGGTAAGATGTGGACCTAGAAATGGAGCCTTATTCCCACCCAAGGCTCTACAAAGCCTCCAGATTCTAGGACCCAGAACAAAACTTAATAAGATTCCTAAAAAACAAGTTTGTCATATTAGTAATGGAGCTCCTCAGCATCTATTATCTTGCCAGCCAGTGTCTCATCCCTTATCATTTTTAGTTTTGTTATAAAGAAGAAGTTATCACACCGTGACGGGGGCTTTCGTTTACCTCTCAAAGAACATACTTTTTTCAAGAAAAACCTGTTACAGATATCTGATGGGGGAACCTGTTTAAGGAGTGTCTCCTTCTTATAGTAAAAAGAGATAGTTAGGGATCAGCACTAAATTGGAGACACCACACCCCTAATTACAGTCGTAAGTCAAAAAAGGAAAAGGGAAAGATGGGGCTTTAAAAGTGTCTACTAACTAATGCCAGGGAGTATGGTTTGAACATAATGTCAAAAAAATTCATCAATATAATAAAATAAAATTCCTTTTAATAAAGAAAATACATGATTGACAAGGTTAATAAAACATCTCATATTCATTTTAAAACATCACTACATAAACGGCATGTCACGTCTATGGAAATCATACAGATTAATATGCATAATAGCAATAATTAATTGTTTCTATATTAATTCATTACTTGAAAGTCAATAAACACATTATTCATCATATTAATGCAAATTCCATAAAATAATAATCTGTATTTTTTCCCTTTTCTTCGACGCGTTTCGCCGTAGCTTCGTCAGGAAGTTAGTAGAAGTAGCCTGTGAATTCCATATGAATATGATTGTAAGCAGTCAATATTTGGACATAACCATTAACCATTAATGACAATTGATTAATATAATATAATTCTTATAGCTGAATGAAATCCAAACTTAAACTTCTACTGCATACAGCTGTTACAAAGTGCACTCTAGTTGAGTGACCAAAGGGGGCCAGTAAAAATTCTCTGGTATGGGAGAATTTGGAGTGAGAACGATAAAATCATAGAAGGCCTCACAATCCAGAGGAATTGTGCTACTCTTATGTCCAAAAGTCAAACGTCTTGGTTATTGTCCACATTTAACTGCACATACAGGCCCACCTTGACATTAGGTGTGGCCTGTTGAATTTGCACTTTCCCCTAACAACTAGGCCTAATGGATGTTGCCAAGCTGTGATGTAAAAACATCCAGATGACCATTAGAATAGCTTCCCTGGATATGTAATTCTAATGCTCACAGGACGAAGGGAGAAATCCTAAAATATTTCTAACCACTATTGTATGAAGCCTAAGAAATGGATTTAAGCCTAACTCTCAACTGTCCCTCTTGTGGAACCAAATCCCTCTGCCCTCTTTCCTCCTCAGTTGTCCAGATTTTTGGTCTGATATACAGATAGTGTATCTATGAAAAAGTTCAATTTAACTATCAAAAGTGTTATTCTGCACTAAAACCTTCCCTCTATCTCAGGGATCCCAACCTGAAAAAAAGCTATTTCAAGGAGGTGCCCCCTCCCCCCCCCCCCCCCCCCCCCCCCCGGGGGGGGGGGGGGGGGGGGGGG
>NW_017306799.1:353362-354179 GCF_000935625.1 Nanorana parkeri | reverse complement strand
GGAATACCCCCCTGAAATGATGGCAGATAGTACGGGAAGCAATAGCCGTTTTGCTATCTGCTGTGTTTTTTTTTTAGTATTCTGTACAAAGGGGAAGTGCAGAAACCGGTTTCTTGTATTTGACAAATATAAATGGCAGTGAAACACACTGATGACATAAATACATGTTTCAGGGAAATGTGGGAACCTGTTTCTTCTGTTTGGTAAGACCTATAAATAGGGAAGAATGCTTTGACGACATAAATGCTAATTTTGAAGAGGTTACCTCTGAAAACATGTTTTTAAAAAAAACAAACATTTTTATTGGTTTTGTCAATGAAAAACCGACAAGGTATCATGATACAGCGTTACTGTAACTACACAAGAGGTTCCGCCGTTACTGAAACTGGTCAGTCTCTTTTGTATATGGCACTTACCATGAGCACAACCTGGCAGACCTTGCCTTTCCAGCTCAGTGCCTCTGCATACATGGCTTTGAAATGCAACCAACCTAATATGTCACACATCAAAAGCACAATCTATATGACACGAACAAACTATTAAACTTTTTCCCATAAAGCCATAGGCCATGATCATAAATAAACAGGTCTATATATTACTTTACTAAATACAACACATAAATATGGCCCTTCCCTTTTAGATTTTAAGCCCTCACTGGCAGGGCCCTCCTTACCAGCTTGTCTTGAATAGTATTATAATTGTAATGTCTTCCTTATATTGTAAAGCGCTGTGCAAACTGTTGGTGCTATATCAAGCCTGTATAATAATAATAATAATAATAAATATAAGTAATAACAAATACAAATATATATAGGAA
>NW_017306799.1:349820-351192 GCF_000935625.1 Nanorana parkeri | reverse complement strand
GCTTGATATAGTGTATATTGAACTATCCACACATTGTATGTATATTAAATAGATAAGTTAAACTTCCATACAGATCGTATTGTACTCTTGCCTATGCATTAGTATTTAGTGTCGATCCCAGGAAAGAATGGGTGTCTTCCACCCTGGTACATTGTAGTAAAAAGAGATAGTTAGGGATCAGCACTAAATTGGAGACACCACACCCCTAATTACAGTCGTAAGTCAAAAAAGGAAAAGGGAAAGATGGGGCTTTAAAAGTGTCTACTAACTAATGCCAGGGAGTATGGTTTGAACATAATGTCAAAAAAATTCATCAATATAATAAAATAAAATTCCTTTTAATAAAGAAAATACATGATTGACAAGGTTAATAAAACATCTCATATTCATTTTAAAACATCACTACATAAACGGCATGTCACGTCTATGGAAATCATACAGATTAATATGCATAATAGCAATAATTAATTGTTTCTATATTAATTCATTACTTGAAAGTCAATAAACACATTATTCATCATATTAATGCAAATTCCATAAAATAATAATCTGTATTTTTTCCCTTTTCTTCGACGCGTTTCGCCGTAGCTTCGTCAGGAAGTTAGTAGAAGTAGCCTGTGAATTCCATATGAATATGATTGTAAGCAGTCAATATTTGGACATAACCATTAACCATTAATGACAATTGATTAATATAATATAATTCTTATAGCTGAATGAAATCCAAACTTAAACTTCTACTGCATACAGCTGTTACAAAGTGCACTCTAGTTGAGTGACCAAAGGGGGCCAGTAAAAATTCTCTGGTATGGGAGAATTTGGAGTGAGAACGATAAAATCATAGAAGGCCTCACAATCCAGAGGAATTGTGCTACTCTTATGTCCAAAAGTCGAACGTCTTGGTTATTGTCCACATTTAACTGCACATACAGGCCCACCTTGACATTACGTGTGGCCTGTTGAATTTGCACTTTCCCCTAACAACTAGGCCTAATGGATGTTGCCAAGCTGTGATGTAAAAACATCCAGATGACCATTAGAATAGCTTCCCTGGATATGTAATTCTAATGCTCACAGGACGAAGGGAGAAATCCTAAAATATTTCTAACCACTATTGTATGAAGCCTAAGAAATGGATTTAAGCCTAACTCTCAACTGTCCCTCTTGTGGAACCAAATCCCTCTGCCCTCTTTCCTCCTCAGTTGTCCAGATTTTTGGTCTGATATACAGATAGTGTATCTATGAAAAAGTTCAATTTAACTATCAAAAGTGTTATTCTGCACTAAAACCTTCCCTCTATCTCAGGGATCCCAACCTGAAAAAAAGCTATTTCAGGGAGGTGCCCCCTCCCCCCCCCCCCCCCCCCCCCCAC
>NW_017306799.1:346589-349793 GCF_000935625.1 Nanorana parkeri | reverse complement strand
GGAGGGGGCCAAGGGGGAATACCCCCCTGAAATGATGGCAGATAGTACGGGAAGCAATAGCCGTTTTGCTATCTGCTGTGTTTTTTTTTTAGTATTCTGTACAAAGGGGAAGTGCAGAAACCGGTTTCTTGTATTTGACAAATATAAATGGCAGTGAAACACACTGATGACATAAATACATGTTTCAGGGAAATGTGGGAACCTGTTTCTTCTGTTTGGTAAGACCTATAAATAGGGAAGAATGCTTTGACGACATAAATGCTAATTTTGAAGAGGTTACCTCTGAAAACATGTTTTTAAAAAAAACAAACATTTTTATTGGTTTTGTCAATGAAAAACCGACAAGGTATCATGATACAGCGTTACTGTAACTACACAAGAGGTTCCGCCGTTACTGAAACTGGTCAGTCTCTTTTGTATATGGCACTTACCATGAGCACAACCTGGCAGACCTTGCCTTTCCAGCTCAGTGCCTCTGCATACATGGCTTTGAAATGCAACCAACCTAATATGTCACACATCAAAAGCACAATCTATATGACACGAACAAACTATTAAACTTTTTCCCATAAAGCCATAGGCCATGATCATAAATAAACAGGTCTATATATTACTTTACTAAATACAACACATAAATATGGCCCTTCCCTTTTAGATTTTAAGCCCTCACTGGCAGGGCCCTCCTTACCAGCTTGTCTTGAATAGTATTATAATTGTAATGTCTTCCTTATATTGTAAAGCGCTGTGCAAACTGTTGGTGCTATATCAAGCCTGTATAATAATAATAATAATAATAAATATAAGTAATAACAAATACAAATATATATAGAAACTGCAGAATAATGCCACATTGCCAGTTACACTGCTCTCCTAAAATGTTACCCGGTGGTTAACAAGAACATCTTCAGAAATCAAAGGGCACTTTCTATACTGGAGTTTTTATTGTTATATTTTTAAAAGGCTTAAAAATCAGAAAATGAATTCATGAGATTTGCCAGTTGTATTAACATGCATTGCCAGAAACAAAGCCCCCTGGCACCCAAGGCAAGGATGTCAAAGTGCCACCCCCATCTCGAGCTTTTTAATTTGGTGCTAGAACAGGAACACAAATTTAAAACGTTTGCATACAAAGGGTAAAAAATAAATAAGGAAAGGACAAAATAAGTTAAAGGAGAACTATGGGGAACCTTTTTTGCCCATATTTCTCCTCAGGGTCATGGGAGGACATATACTGTGTTCTCCAGTGACCCAAAAACTTGGTATATTGCCTGCTATATGCTGAGAGTGCCGAAGCTGGAACGGATCCCAACAATATTGTTGAAAACCACCCTGATGGCTGATTGACAGCTGGCTCTGCCTCTTCAGAGGCAGAGCCAGCTGTGCCCGCCCCCTCTCCTGTCCATTCCTCCAGCCAGCACTGGAGAAACAGAAAGGGGAGGGGAGGAATCCTCACGGGGAGGGCTGACTGTCACCGCTCTCTGCAGGAAGCGATCGGCAGTGTGTGTTCGCTGATTTCCCGATCAATAGAGCCGAGCTGTGACAGCTTCTTTTAATTTATTTTTAAAGGAACATGATGGGGTGAGTGAGAAATACTCATCCGATAATTCTCCTTTAAAAATAAATTAGTGTTAAAGTGACACTAAACTCAGGAGTTAAATCTTAAAAGTGCATTCATGTACCTTGCTTATTAACAAAAATTTAACTTATTTGTGTATCACTCGGCTGTAGATCCTCAAATCATCTCTGTATTGGTGCTGACACTGTCCTTCCTTCTGGAGGGTGGCTACTTTGTTTCCCATGGTCCCTGTGTGTGTTGTAATGTAGCCACCACTCCAAGCTCACTCCTGTGATCTACTACACTCTCATGTTTAGTTTACTAATTTGTATTGAGATTATAGTCCATCATGGGAGTGAGGTTGGGATTTGACTCTTTTATAAGTTTTGCTTTCATTCATAAACTATTGCAGAGCAGGATAAAGTTGTTAATGTGACAGCTTGGGCCTGCAGGGAAAGCTATTCACCTTTAAAAGCCATTGGCTGCTTATTGGGAGCACACAGAACTCTTGATGCAGAGCAAGTAACTGTCAATGACAGTAGAGTTTGGCTGCTCAGTTCTGTATAGTGCAGGACATGGCTAGGTGATGCAGAAGCAGGAGGTTGGTGCTTCTTCTGCCTCAAACTGGCCTTGATGATATGCATGTTCTTTTCTAATTTTAATACATTCCTATTAAATATGAGATACAAGATATCTGACAATTAAGTTAAACCTTGCCAGGTTAAAATGTTACCAGAATTACATTCTGTTGATCTTAACCTCAATGCCAACATAATACACCCCTTTCTTTCAAGGCCATTTTCAGTTTTCAGTGCTGTGAAAGTTTGGTTGATTATTACTCGGTCATGCAACACTGTCCCTAAATCAATTCATATAATTTTTTTGAGAGCATTATATGGGTTACACTGGTGATCGCTGGGATTGGTGCCAGCGATCGCAAGTTACGCATGGTACAGAGCAGGGGCTGACTGGCAACTTTTAGCCCAGGGGGAAAGTACAACCCAGAGGCCCATGGTGCAGCAACTTGGCCCCCCTCCCGCTCTGCCTCTTCCCCGCCTTCTCCCCGCCCCTGTCTGCCACTTTTGCCATCCATGTAACAGTAGTGAATGGTCGGCTGATGTGAGGACTCCTAGTAATTGGGTGCAGTAGAGGCGGCTCCCTAATTAGGCTCTCAGGTGGCCAATGCGGACTGTCAGGTGGTCAGTGCGGGCTCTCTGCTGGTCAGTGCGGGATCTGTGGGGGCTCCCTAATAATCAGTGGTAGCTCCCAGGTGGGTAGTGAGGGCTCCACTGTGGCCAGTGGGGGATCCCTGGTGTAGCGTGACCCTTTCAGGATTTTAAAAAATTGCTCCAGTGATTGGCTACTAGTTTGTATTGAGATTGTAGTCCATCACAGGAGCAAGCTTGGAGCGGTGGAAGAAAAAAAAAATGTGGTGTGCAATATAGTGAAATGGAAAGTGTAAAATTATACAGCAATCAATGCAGAATGGCCCCGGTTATAGATGACTACAAATCCCAGCAATAATACATTATACAGCGCAATGCAGAATACCTCCAGCAATAGAGGAATACAACAAATCCCAGCAATAGTACATTATAGCTGGCGGTATTCTGCGTTGCGCTGTATAATGTACTATTGCTGGGATTTGT
>NW_017306799.1:337729-346470 GCF_000935625.1 Nanorana parkeri | reverse complement strand
GCAGCGGCAAGCGTGAGGCGGGGAGGAGGTGTGGCATGCGGCGTGTGTGGAGCCGTGAACAGGGCCAACTAAACGAAAGCCAATAATCGATGATTGAAAAAGTTCTCCAAGTTTTCAATCATCGATTATAATCGATGATTGAAAAAGTTCTCCAAGTTTTCAATCATCGATTATAATCGACTTGGTCGATTAGTTGTTGCAGCCCTACATTCATCCCCGATTTCTGGGGACAGTCACCAGATTGAGGAGTGCATCCCCATACAAATTATGTCCCCGGGAACATAAAGTAAAACATTTTTTTTTCCTTAAATACTCACCTGATCGACCGCCAATTGCAGCCTCCCGTCTCCCACGCTGTCAGAAGCTTGTGCGCGCTGGGTGCAGCTTCAGAGAAGATACGCTATTAGTGTAGCGAGGAAGCTGGCTGCGCATTTTGCAAAGCGCCCACTACGCTAATAGCGTATCTTCTCAGAAGCTTGTGCTTGTCTTTTTTTGTGTGCCTTTTATGTTTGCCTTCAGGGAGAATTTTATCAGAAAATCAGGATTATACCTCACTATACAGCATTTATTTTTAGATTTTACAGTGTACATACTATACACACACAAAACCACATCAGTGGTCATAGAGGTGGTACAGTAATGCTGGCTATACGCATTGCATTTCCAGGTAGCTTTAAATTGCAAAACTGATCCAATTGATCAACTAGACCTAGCACTATCTGTCTCATATATGTAGCGTTCATCGCCAAAGGAGCTGATGATAGTATTGGGCCTGTCTAAGTTTTATAGTTGCCTTAGACAGGCCCAATATAGTTGCATTTACTAACCCATCAGTGGCAACCAATATACAGTGCTGATCTTTTGCTAGTCAGGAATTTATTTAACAATTTGAGAGAGAGAGTTAGGGCCCAGGACATCCATGGGATCATAGAGGACTCAGGTGGTTAAATAAGAGAAACACTTTCAGCCTTCCCAGGTAGAGAACCATTAAGCTATTCAAACATCCTCAAAACTTAAGCTCCTGACTGAAGAGCAGTAAATCCCTCAAGCAAACACCACACTTAAGGTGATAATAAAGCTTTAGTTTTTTTTTCAATTTTTATCAGCGGGAGGCTGTCATTAATGCAGATCTTTGTTTTTGTGTGAATTTATTATTTTCTAGTGGGTCCCTGCATCGCACCCCCTGCATGAGTGCCTCCAGCAGCTAAGCAGCTGCTGTGAAGGCACCCGTGTGTGCACGTTCCCAGCCGTGCCCGCGGTAGCTGTGCTTGCTGGGGACCTCAGGCAGCCTGGTAAGGGACCTCACGCACTGCTGATCCGGCCCCACATCTCTTCCTACTCCTGCCCGAGACCGGCACAGCACTGGATAGCCCAACACCCACCAGTTCAGCCCTTGAGAGCCCGACACCCACCCGCAGAGCCCTGGAGAGACCCACATACAGCCCGGATGAGATTTGCACACAACCAGGTAAGACCCAAGTGCAGCCCTGGTGAGATCTGCACGCTGCCCTAGTGAGACCCAAATGCAGCCCTGGTGAGACCTGCACGCAGCCCTGGTGAGACCTGCACACAGCCCTGGTGAGACTTGCGTGCAGCCCTAGTGAGACCTAAATGCAGCCCTGGTGAGACCCAAATGTAGCACTGGTGAGATCTGCACGCAGCCCTGTATAATTGCTGTATAATTGTGAATTGATGGGATCTGTAGTTCTCTATTGCTCGTTGCCATTCTCCATTTCTGTATATTCAATGATTATACTGTACAGCAATAGATAATGGCAATCGGCCATAGAGGACTACAAATCTCAGCAATCCATGATTGCTGGTTGCCATTCTCCATTGCTGAATAATCATGGATTGCTGAGATTTGTAGTTCTCTATTGCTGGTTGCCATTCTCCATTGCTGAATAATCATGGATTGAGTTACAGGTCCTCATAATTATAAAGAAACTGCCCTAAAATCATTAGTCTGCGTTAGGGATGCACCAATACTGATGTTTCGGTATCGAGTGCCGGTACCATTATTTTTTTTTTTGGTACTTACTGAAACCGAATACCGATACCAGAAATCCCTTTAAGGAAGCCAGGCAGCGTGTAATGATTTGCCGCCCAGCTTCCTGATTAGCCGGGAAACGTCTCCATGCTCCCTCATCACCAGGTGACGAGGAAGCATGGAGCTGGCTTTCTGGCCAATCAGGAAGCCGGGGGGTTGGTAATGACTCGCCGCCTGACTTCCTGATATGCCAGCTTCCCAAGCAATCAGGAAGCCGGCGGTGTGTAATGACTGACTGCCTGGCTTCCTGATTGAGTGGGAAGCTGGCTCCATGCTTGGAGCACGGAGCCGACTTCCCGGCCAATCAGGAAGCCAGGCAATGTGTAATGACTCGCCGCCTGGCTTCCTGATACTGGAAGTTCTGGTATCGGGATAGGCATTGAGAGCAGTTGTGCGAGTTTCAGTACTCTCCCGAATACTCGGTATCAGCACAGATACCAATACTAGTATCGGTATCAGTGCATCCCTAATCTGTATGGTTTTAGAAAAAATGTCACATGTACCTTTAAGAAAAAGTATTGGTAATTGGTATCAGCAAGTACCTGAAGGAAAGTACTTGGTCTTGAAAAAATTATATCGGGACATCCCTAATAAAAATAAATATTGGATTTTATCAATGTAATCAGTGAATTCTGAGTAGGTCTGTATTGTATGTTTTGACTGTATGTATTGTTACAAGTTTTGGATTCCACATGTAAAGATATTGGGGAACACTATCAATCATTCATATCACTGTTATTGTTTTCTTTTTTTAATAAGGGTAGTAATTTAGTGTTGTGTATTAAGGATTTTTTTTTGTGATATGTAGATTTCAGCAAAGCATTTGATACAGTTCCAGATCATGATTTTATAAAAAAAGTTGTACAAGCTAATTCCCCTGGGTGGTTCAGGGGATATGTTTTTGGACAAAGGATAAATATTAGAGTGTGGCTGTAAATGGGGTTTATTCAGAACAAAGACCAGTCAATAGTGGTCTACTCCGGAGCTCTGTACTAGGTCTTGTTCTATTTAGTCTGTTTGTTGGACAATTAAATTAAAGGTAAGGGCAAGGTATGTTTTTTTGCTGACACAAAGGTGTGCATAGGGTGGACTGTAACATTGAACATGATTAAGCAGTGCAGGGAGATTGGATAAAGCAGCAGAAACTGCACTTTAATGTTTCTAAGTGCAAAATAATGCACTCAGGGAAAAATCTTCTCATAGAGAACAGTAATGTGGGTTTAGTGTTGGCCAGAACTACAGAAAAAAAAGATTTAGGAGTGCAAACATTGGCAGCAGATTAAGGATGAGGAAAACAGTGCGGCTAGGCAACGGGAATGGAAATAGAATTCTGGGGTGCATTATTAGAGGGATCACCAACAAGAGAAAAGCGGTCCTGATTCCACTATATAGATATTTATTTTACAAGAAAAGTACCGGCGCCTCCACCTGTGAAGCGGCCAATTGCAGCTGAACGAAAGAAACACTGGAGAGGCAGCTCCCTCAGGTCAGGCAGACCACCAATCTGGGAAACAAGAAACGAAAAAGAGCACCTCCATAGTGTAAAAACATATATTTAATGATAAAAGTATTCAGCTTGTATTCTACTTACAAAAAGTCGGTAGTAAAAAGGCATATAAGAAACGATAGGAATCAAATCTTCTAGCAGAGGAAGTCTGAAACGGATGTATGTTGTCAGCGTTCAGCGTTCTTGTTTCCAAGATATTTATTTAGACCTAATTTATCTGGAGACCTCAGATACAAAAATATATTTATCAGATAGAATGAGTCCAGAGACAGGCAACAAAAATGGTGAAAAATCTGAAGGATAAAACTACAAGTCTTACAGGTGAGACTACAGGAACTTAATATGCACAGGGAAAGGGGGAATATGAATGAAACTTTCAAAAACATAAATAGCATGAATAGGATTTAGGAGGACAATATCTTCAATATAATGTTGAAATAAAGAACATGGGGGCATGACCTTAAACTTCAAACTAGCAGGAGAAAGTATTATTTTACCAAAAGTGTGGTTGATGCTTGGAATAGACTTCCAGTCAGTCAGTCAGTCAGCAGTAAGTCAATTTAAATATGTTTAGGATAAACACATACGCAGACAAATGGCAAATAAATAAATAAAATAAAACCTAAAAATTCAAAAGAGTGAGACCTGTTTATGAACAGTCAATGGGTAATATAAGTCCCTTCAAGCAGGTAGTTTGTCAATGGTTATTTATAGTTCTCATAACCTGGTTCACAGTTACTGGAGTGTATTGAATACCGGAGCATAGGCAGATGGTGGGACTTTCCCATTACTCCTAATCTCATATGATCTGGCTGTCTGCACACTGTAAACAATCAGGACCAGTTCCTCCAGTTTATTCCCCTTTTGAACTCGGTGATGTGGTACTTGCATGAAAACACAAGGCTGGTTACACCTAGTAGCCGTCTGCTGGTGTCAATAAATAGATTTAGCCATTTGTGGAGGTTTCTTTTGGATTTTTTTACATGTAAACTTTACGTGAATGACATTTTGTTTGCTATAGCAATGTGTATTATAAACCATTGCAAGGACTTTTCTAAATAAAACATTATTTTTACCTTTTTTCATGCTTTGTGGTATACCAGTGCTGCCAGTCTCTTGCAACCACTTTGCAGCCACCCCCTGCCTATATGTAAAGGTAACTGAATGTGCCCAGGATCAAGTCCACAAAACCCAAACTTAAATTCTAACCCCACTGAAGTCTATGGGGGGCAAATCTTGATTATACATTCTGGATATTTGCAAGGCTAATAGGCAAGGTATTGTCAAAGAGAGAATGAGGGGCTGCGCACTGGAGGACAAAGGGATTTTTTTTTTAAACCTACCACACAGCAGGGAGAGGAGCCTTCTTTGAATGTGATTTTTAGTGTAACACAAAAAAAACCACAAATCCTTTTAATGACATGCTTGGGAAATGCCTTTAAGCTGTATATGGTGTTACAGAACAGTACAATTTTCATGGATAGCTTCAGCAATACTGTATCACATAATCACTGTATCACTGTATCACATAATTTGGATGGTATAATTGTTTTTTTTTTTAACGTTTATATTTAGCTTGGCTTAAATACAGCAGCAGCACCCAAATTTGATTATTTTTTTCAGGTGGTTTTGGCAGCAACCCCTGATTTTGTAATCAGAAAGTACTAGGTCTCAATTAAACAGTGGAAGTAGCAACCACAACAAATTAAAAAGCTATAGAAAAGTTTACTCTTGAAAATAATAAAGCAAAAGACCTCAGCGTTATAGAAATTGGCCAGTGGCACAACAATAGTATCGTTTGTGAGCTTCTCTTGTCACAGTACCACACTGCATTGTCTTAAGAGTTTTAATAAAATATGAAAACAGAGTGGACAAAAACACCTCAATACCACAACCCCTGAATTCCCTGAACACCCTTCCATCCCTATATCCCAATTATTTACCAACAATTCAAAATATAAACTTCAGGTATGTGTGCGGTAGAAATTGCCTAGTATAAGGGCAGTAGGCGAGCACTTGAATAGACAGCAACTATATAGAAAAAAAGCAGGATTTATCTTGCAAAAAATTATAGTGTATTATCTGAGAAACAATAGCTGCAAATATTGTTCAGTGGCTGAACAATATGTAAGCAGCTTGGAAAGACCGCAATGTTAGAGAAACACAGACAAGAATGTACTGAGTAAGCTGTTCTGATTTATTGAGCCATCTTATAAACTTTTATATAGATATTTTGGGCAAGTGAATTGGTTTTTCGCTGGTCAGGTGTTGGTGACTTCCTGGAGACTTTTTGTGATCTCATATGCCCTCAGACTAGCATGACTTCTATCAGTCACTGATGTCACTAAAAAGAAAAGAAGCGATAACAAATCAACTCAGAAACCATTTTAAATAAAGTTGCCATTTTAATATTTATCTTTCCACAAGACAAGGCATGTTTTATCTTGAGAAATAAATTAGAGTGTATTATTTCAGAAGCAATAGCCACAAATATTGTACAGTTGTTGAACAATATATAAGCAGCTTGGTAAGGCCACAATGCAAGAGGGACAGACATGGAAGGTTTTATCTAGAAAACAAGAGTGTATTTTTGTGCCGTGGCTGGACAGTATGTAAGCAGCTTGGTAAAGCTGTATTGTAAGATAGAGAAACAATACAGGTTTTATTTTGAAATAAACATTAGAGTGAATTATTTGACAATAAATAGCTACACATATTGTGGCTAGACCGTAAGTAATCAGCTTGGTAGGACAGCAATTTAAGAGGGAGAGACAAGGCAAATTTTATTTTGAAATAAACATTATGTGGTGGCGGTTACGCATTTATTACCATAGAGCTAATACCTGTGGTTAAGGACAGATGAACAAACCTGGACTGAAATAGTTTGCATACAAAATCTCTAATTTTCAGGAAGCCATGCTTATCTCATATGCTCGGAATCCTACATGAGCATCTGAGCATGCGTGCGTCCGGGGGCATATTTGGCTCATAAAATTGTGCGCCTCTGGGCATGCGGATATTGGCACTAAACAACCTTTTTTTAGATTGTGAATTCTAGCCTCCAACGCTGACTGGTCTGAAGTTGTTATCTGCGCCTGTACCCTGTACTCTGCATTTTGACTTTCAATTCCTGTTATTGACCTGGCTTGGCTGACCATTCTTCTGCTCTTCTGAATTCCCTTGACTTCGGCTTGCTTCTAACCACGCTCCTATTTGCTGTTCTGTACTTCCCTGCCTGCAAGCTGCTGACCCAGGGTCACCAATAAGTGAACCAAAACTATCAAACAATTTAATAGTTTTTATATCTAGTTTGATAGTTTTAGTTCACTTATTGGTGACCCTGAGCGCTACACACTCATTCACATACATTTTTACCCCAGTGTCCCTAGCGCAGCAGCTTTATTTATATATACACAGATATTTTACATATATTAAAGATATATACACATATATTTTAATCCATAAGCGTGGATTTTACATATTTCACAAGTTGCTGACCCAGCCCGTTCCGGAATACATCTTGTCTGCTGTTCTGGTACGTCGCTGCTTGACTGTTGCTGACCAGGCTTGTCTTGGACTTCTCTACCAACCGGCACTCGTGCCTTTCATGTCCTTGTGCACCTGTTCCACTTCCAGGGGTTTTTGGACTTGCGCTGCAACTCAGACTGCCTTAAGGTACATGGTTCTGACACTCATCTCTTCCTAGATGTATGTAATCACTTCAGCGATTACACGCAAACAGCAGTAGATAGCCGTACACAGTAACAGTCTATCATTGATTTGTATGCTGCTAATTGGAAACACCTGGCCATACCTGCCACCAAAATACTCTGTTTTGGGTGGTGTACAACCAGGAATGTCTGTGTGAGTGTGTAACCTTTACGTTTATTATGTCAGAGACCATATTCACAAATATTGCATAGTTGCAAACAGCTTGGTAAGGCTTGGTAAGGCTGCAATGTAAGATTGTAAGATGACAGTCAATAGCTACACATATTATACAGTAAACAGCTTGGTAGGACAGAAATGTAAGAGGAAGATACAGGGCAGGTTTTATCTTAAAATTAACATTACAGTGTATTATTTCAGCAACAATAGCCTCAAATATTGTACAGTGGTTGGAAGATATGTAAGCAGATTGGTTGGGCCGCAATATAAGAGAGAGAGACAAGGCAGGTCTTATCTTGAAATAAACATTAGCGGTTATTCTCTGAGAGACTCTAGCGAGAAATATTTCTGAGCATCAAAGTAGGCCGCAAACTTGGAAACACAAGTGGGATTTACCCTGTAGCAAACATTAGAAATTTCTTAGCTAAGGTCTATCGGCGGAAACATTGCATATCACCTTTACAGTGTGAGAGCACTAGAATAGGCCGCAAACTTGAAGACAAACTTGGATTTACCCTGCAGGAAACATTAGAAATTTGGCAGCTGAGGTCCAGGTGCAATTTAATAAAATAATGCTGCACACGCCCATAATAATATAATTCATAATATGCATCAATTAAACCAATATTAAAAAAATTTGTCAAATAACAATAACAAAATAGTCATATAAATGAAAAATATCTACAGTGTAAAAGTCTCCAAATGTGCTTGTTCGCCTTTATCTTACAATCAATTCCAAAGTCTTCTTCTCTAAAGAATTTGTATATGTGTCCACGCTGTTGTCCAATCCAAATCCTGGACAGAAATTGAATTCCACTCCCGGTCCACACAGAGAACTCACCAGAACAGGATGACCTCTTATTATGAAGAGGTCTAATAGCACTTATTATGAAGAGGTCAATAAAATCCACTTTTTCACATGCCAATCTTCATGTTCATAAATAAAAAAAGCTCCAAATATTAACCCCTTCATGACTGAGGCCCTTTTTTCAATTTTTGCACCCATGTTATATTCCACATTTTAGGCCTGAAAATGACGTAAAACCCCCCAACATTATATATTTTCTGAATGCCAAGACCCTATAGAATAAAATGGTGGTAGTTGAAAATGTTTATGTTGCGCAATATTAGCGCAACTCCTTATTAAACCCCAAAATTTAGTGACAAATTTAATTAAATGCCCCAAAACACAACAAATTACCCATTTTTTTAATGAAATATAAAAGATGAGGTTACAACGAGTAAAACGATACCCAACATGCCCAGTTTACAGATTGCGTGCGACCGTGAAACGGC
>NW_017306799.1:325224-337606 GCF_000935625.1 Nanorana parkeri | reverse complement strand
TTCTTCGGGACGCAGAAGCGATCTGGCGACAGGTAAGTCGCCAGGATCGCTTCTGTTGTAAAGCCGACAGTCGGCTCTACAAGTTTAAACAGACTCCCGGCGGCAAAAGTCGCCGGGAGTCTGTTTAAACAGCCCCGATGCTGGCGACGTACACTGTACGTCGTCAGTCACGAAGGGGTTAAAAAACATCTAAGACCATTTATTGTAACATTAAAAACAAATCCACCCACAATTCTGCGTGATACATCTGTAACAGTTTAGAAGCGATCAAGCGTGTTCAAAGCCTGCAAAAGTCATGCACCCTTGGTCTAGCTATAAGAACAGAGATCCACTACCATGTGTAGTATAGTCCTGCCTCCCAATGTGCTTCATCATCAATGGACTTTACCAAGCGAGGAGGCTAATCATGCACAGAAGACATTATTATTATTATACAGGATTTATAGTGCGCCAACAATTCGCTCAGCGCTTTACAAAGGAGTGGAGACAGTACAGTTGCAATACAATTTACAATACAATACAGTTTCAGAACAATAGGGTTGGGAGGGCCCTGCTCGTGAGAGCTTACAATCTAGTAGGAGGGGCAAGTGATACAAAAGGTAATAATTGTTTGGACTGAGACATACAGGGTTATTCACTAAAGGTTGAAGAGTTTGGAGAAGTCAGGAGAAGTGAACAATCTAGGACAACATAGCTGAACTGGAAAGTGAGCTGAATTGGAGAATTTTTCCAAATCAGCTATTTTGTCCTAGATTGTTCACTTCTCCTTCCTTCTGCAAACACTTCACCCTTTTGTGAATAACCCTGATAATTTTTCCCCTCACTAACTATCTTTACCGCAGCTCTGGGTGCAAATATGGACTGCCCAGCTGCAGAAACAACACTGCCTGTTGCTGTCTAATGTTCCCTCTCTCTGTGGTCTCTTCCTAATCCTCAGTATTTGAAATAAGGATTTCTTGTGCATGACTAAGATCATTCTCCTGCAGCAAGTGACTGACTGTGTGATGAAATAATTCCAAGGGAATTAGGAAAGAAGGGAGCAAGAAAAGGGAGCAGGAGCATACATTGCAGACAATTGACTGCTTTGTGTCTGGTAGGAGGACAAAGAGCTAGGCTTTATCAGGCACTTAACTACTTCCTTTGCATGTTCTGGCTGTATGGCAGGGCCACACTGTTTAGCAGGGCCACAGGCAGACATACTTTGCCCAGCAATTACAGTTGCTGTTGACACACAGAAAAAGGTAGTCTAAGAAACTGTAAGCAGGCAAACAATTTGTTTCCTTTAATTTCGGATTTTTCGTTATTTTGTTTTTCGGGATTTGGGTCCGAAAGTCAAATCTGCCGGGTTCTCAGTGTAATGACAGATCGGCGTCCCTGGTTACCAGGTAACCAGGGACGCTGATCTATCTCTGCAAGAGGCTGGAGCCAGCCATGAGATGACGGCTGGCTCCGCCCAGCTGTCAGCAGCGGGCTGTTGGTCGGCCGTTTGTCCAGCTTCGGCTTTCACCTCGGCTCAGTCGAGCCG
The DNA here is from genome assembly GCF_000935625.1 of Nanorana parkeri. Taxonomy (NCBI): domain Eukaryota; kingdom Metazoa; phylum Chordata; class Amphibia; order Anura; family Dicroglossidae; genus Nanorana; species Nanorana parkeri. The sequence goes on along the minus strand of NW_017306799.1, from coordinate 336,081 downwards.
AAGCATATGCCTTCGGCTCGACTGAGCCGCTCGACCTATAGTGAATAGCCCATACAGCAGCCCTTCGGTTCTACTGAACCGAAGGGGTCCTGGGGCTGAAGCTAGCCGAAGGATCAGTCAAAGCTACGGCTGGATCCTTCGGCAGCTTTGTGAATAACCCCATAATATGTGTGGGTGCACTTAGTAGGAAAGTATATTACTGCTGTGGAAGAATCACACAGCAAAAATGTGAAAAAGTGCTTCAGTCATTAAAGGAGAACTATGGAGGTCAGCGCTTTTCCCCATAGTTCTCCTAAGGGTCACGGGAGAACATAAACTAGCGTCCTCTCATGACCCAAAGGTCAGTATATCGCGAGCTACAGCTCGCGGTATACTGAGACCGCCGCAGCGGGGACGGATCCCGACATTACTGTCGAGATCCACCTAGCTGCGTGATTGACAGCTGGCTCTGCCTATCTAGAGGCAGAGCCAGCTGTGCCCACCCCCGCCCCCTTCTGTTCCGCCAGTCAGGGCTGGAGGATCGAAGCGGGGAGGGGGGGAATCCCTGCATGGAGCGGTGAGGGATAGTCAGGCCAGGGTTGTGGGGAAGAAGCCCTTGGTTCTCCACTGGAAAGCACCCTCTCTATGTCTAGGGCATGTGGCCTTTTATGGTGGAGGGAGGGGGGGGGGCGCTTGCTCCGTCCCCCCTTTCCTGCCCTGCAAGGCCACTTCTCACATTAGGGCTCTGGTAGGAATTTTAAGGGGGACTCCACATTTTTGTTTTATCTTTGGGGTTGGAGTCCCCCTTAAAATTCCTACCAGACCTAAAGGGTAATGTATGACTTTTGATGGGGAACCCCACACTTTTTTTTTTTAGGTTGAAGTTTAACAACAAAAGTTAATTCGGAATGAAATTCGGATGCATCCACAATTTTAGTTCTCGGAAATTCGGATACGTTCAGATTCGTTATATTTTTGTTCAGAAATTCAGATGCATCTAAATATTTGTCCAAAGTTAAATTAGGAACAAAATTAATCGCACATGTCTATAAGGAAATACTGCATCTCTGAGCAGTGAACATGGGGGTACACAATAATATGTTGCCTACCATACTATAATCCACAGTAATCTAACACAGTATAGCATTGTAAAGCACTGTATTGCAGCAAGTACCGGTAACTCTCCCTACACGACCTCCCTAAACTACTCCAACACACACCGACAAATGGCTCCAGGGAACAAACACATTTATTGTGAGGGGGCTGCCACATAACATTATTGGCCCTTCTATGTCACCTGACCTAAATTCAAAGACTGGGAAGTTCATTGTGGATAGTTTGTTGCTATATCAATTAAATTGTGCATTATTTTTAGAAGGTACATGAATCGTAAAAAGCTTGGGTATGCCTCTAACCCATGTCTCTACCTACATACATGCATTTCAGTAAAGGATGCATAGCATTTCTCAGGGCAGGTTTTCTGATGGTGCAAACAATGGAACTTGCATGCATAATATGTTAGAAAACTGGCCACTTGTAGCCTTCACTAGTGCTTCATGTGAGACAGAGTGACAATGCAGTACAATAATGGAAAGGTAGTGGTCACGCCATAGGAGGAAGTACCTGAACAAGGACCAACATGGAAGGATCAGCAGGCATTATTTGAATGAAAGCTGCAGATGTAATGTGATTAAAGCTAAACTCCGGGGAACTTACCATTGATCAGATAAGCTGAAGTGTTAAGTCCGACTGCATATAATTTTTTAATTGCAAGTCTCATGCCACAAGAAAAGGAGAAAAAGGCAAAGAACCAAGTTACATAATGTTCAAAATTCTAACACAACAAGAAAAGAGAGAAGATAAGGAAAAGGTCAAACGAGGAGTGGTAGGGAATAACCAAAACAAAACAAATTATTGTGAACAGATCCTGAGTGAGTGGTGCCACACTCCTATTTGAATCAAGAACAACTGGATAGAGCAAGTGGGGCTTTATTGGCACCAAATGACAAGTCCAAAAACAACACACTGATTAATTAAAAATATATCATTTTATTAAATACAAAACATGATTAAAAAATTATTTCAAAATATAATATAGTTGAGAGATACCTCCACAGCCACTCCCTTCCACGATTAAGGCAAGTGATATAACCAACAATTTATAAACATGATACCAGCATATGGACTAGATCCAGAATATGACAAATTCATTGATTGCATAAATGATTGGTATAAATATAATAAATAGCGAAATAATGAAATAAATGGTCCAAAATGTCATCAAAGGTGATAAGCCTTATCTGGGAGCAAAGGAGTGGATGGTTAGTCAATGCGTTTTGCACATCATGCGCTTCATCAGGACGTGGAAGAAATCTCACCAAAACGGAGCCAGAAAAGTGCATCCCCAGCACAATGGCCACACCGATTCCCGTCCCTCACATGGTCAAGACCAACGGCCACACCGGGACAGTCAAGCCCAGAGGAGGAAAGAACAGAGGCCAAGGCCACACATGGTCAAGTGAGGGATGGGAATCAGGGCCCCAGGTTGGCACCCATCAATCGTCACCAGCCCTGTGTGTAGAGCTGGCGGCTCTTGTGGAGGGAGTGGTTGTGGAGGTATCTCTCAACTATATTGTATTTTGAAATAATTTTTTAATCATGTTTTGTATATAATAAAATAATATATTTTTAATTAATCAGTGTGTTGTTTTGGGACTTGTCATTTGGTGCCAATAAAGCCCCACTTGCTCTATCCAGTTTTTCTTGAGGGAATAACAGAAGGAGAGGACGGGGAAGGGGTTTGCCCCTCGACCTCTGAATCCGCCAAATATCGTAGACAGCGGTCGTGTTAAAAAACATAGTAACAATTAGTTACATAGTATTTGAGGTTGAATAAAGACACAGATCCATCAAGTTCAACCTATTGCATGTATGCATGTGATTAGATGTATGTAATTAGAGATCTATGAGTTGCTGGTCATAGGATGGCAGTTGTAAAAAGCTAATCCAAGGTTCCCAGATGCAGGGACATCAGACCACTAGGGTATTTATGAGCATCCCACAATTTAAGATTGCAGAGTGCAGAGAAACTGGATTGTGCAAAACTGATCTGTCTTTTGGGAGCAGCCACAGTAAATTATCTATGGCTAAGGGATCGTAATCAACCACTTCAAGTAAATCCCAGAGGGGCACCTCAGAGGTGGCCGGGTATTTAGGTAAAGTAGCCAATTCAGCAGCCAAATAGTATTTAAAAATATGTGGGACACCTAGACCTCGCAGTTTACTATGGTAAAGCGTCTGCCTGGGTATACAGAGATGGCTGCAACACCAGAAGAAGTGAAGGACCTGACGTTGCAAGATGAGAAACCTGTAGGCCGGGATTGTAACTGTTAGCACACAAAATAAGTAGAATACCTTTGTCAGGTATGTCATTTTGATGGTGGCAATCCTCCCAAGCCAAGATAAATAATAGTCATTCCAGGCATCTAGAAGAGTAGAGAGTTGGGAGAATAGAAACGGGTAATTAGCATCGTACAGTGTAGTATAGGGGTTGGTAAGTCACCCCCCCCCCCCAAATATAGAAAATGATGATACTGCCCCAAGAACAGAAAAGAGCTTTGCAGCACCAGCACTTGATGGGCTGGGAGAGTCACATCTAGAGCTGGACTTAGCAGAGTTAACTCACAGGTCAGAGACACCACCAAAATGATTAAGGAGTGTAAGGAGGTTTGGTAGGGACACCATAGGATTGTAGAGGAAAAGCATGATGATTACAAAGAAAGACTGCAAAGAAGTCCAGTTTGTGATGGTGAGGGTAAGAGTCCAGTGATAACAGGATGCTGTCAGATAAGCTGGGCCTCGGGTTCAATGGCTAAGCAAATAACAGCAGTAACAACAGGCAGCCCTGTCTCATACCCCAAAAACTGGAATAGGAGAGGACTTATATTCTGCATATTTAATTGCTGCCATGGGAATGGAATAGAACGTCTGAATCCATGTGCAAGACATCGGTCCAAATCTCCAGTGTTTAAGTACTGAGAAAAGATATGGCATGATAAGGAGTTGAACTTCTTAAGGGAAATCTAGGTGCCTCTATTAATAGACATGGCCAGCGAATATTGTCCCCTGCCTGCCGAAGGGGCATAAAAGCAAACTTATCTCTGTGAATCAGGTTGCCAATTCCCATGTTAAGTCCAACTATCAGTTAGTGTTATCTGTATTAGGGCTTAGGTATCATTCCTGATGTGAGCTACAGAGCATCAGAACTCATCTATGCTGAAATTGCAAATGTGATATTGTGAAAAAATATATGTGGATTCATTCTAACACTTATATAGTTTATATATGTAATGTTTCCATGTCATTTTATCGCAAGCAAAAAAACTTGATTTTATGTTATGTATATTCTTGTACTGTAAAAAGCCCCATTTATTGCCAAAGTTTTCCTTAATGTACAGTTTCTGTTCTAGGGGCGTGGCATCAGAGCCAAGGACCTTGGCCCATTATCGTTATATACAGCAGTAAGTTCAAATCATGTTTAGCCTGCTTTAGTTTCTGCTTATTGCCTACAATAGGAGATTCTTGAAAGGTGCCAGCAGTCACCTGGCAGGTCGAAGTTGGCTCAGTCGTTCTTAAGAGTGAATCCAACTACCTCTGACAACTACCTTATGAGCTTCCCACATTAGATGGAAGATTTCCGAGGTACGGCTAGTAGCTATATAGTCTGAAATCGTTTACCGTATAAAGATATGCATGGTCTCATTGGTCAGTAAAGAATCTTTTAGAGTCCATGACCTATGGGCCTTACTAGCTCATAAAGAAAAGAGAGTGAAAGTAACATCACAGTGATCCATTCCTGGAAGATGGGAGGATAGAGGATTCTTCAAGGACATTAGGTAAATGCATACCTACAAATATTTAAAAAATATATATTTCTAACATTTTAGATGTTTCTTTGGAGCAGGCCTTTGACAGACTGCAAGCTACTCCGAACAATTTCTAAGTGAGTCTATCCCCAGACAAAGTGGGGACAGAGTGAGTTTCCCCTCATGAACATACATTGCAAGAAGTCAGGCTTCTTTATCTTTAACCCTTTGTTAACACAGCCAGTGTTCATCTGTATTGGGCTTAGGTATCACACATATTAAGGCAGATAATGATTCCTGACATGGGCAAAGACCCTCCCAGATAGTATTAAATGCCTTGCGCAGGATAAGATCTAAGCTCTCTGAATATTTTTTTAGAATATGCAGCCATGAAGCCTTTGGGAAATGGTCTTTTATTCGACCTGAGGCATATAAATGCAACGAGCACCTCAGGTAGGGTGATAGGCACACCCAACATATCACAAAAAGACGATATGCATCTCAGAAAAGGTTAGATCTTCAAGTATGCTGTCTCCTTCCCCTGTGGATGAGTGCGTATCCTGTAGTATAAAGAGCAGATAGATAGCGTACAAATTCTCTGACTATTTTGGAAGGGTTGCTAGCCAACGTGCCATCAGCCTTTCTCAAACACAAAGGTTTTTGAGTTGGGTCCAGGCAACAAAGGAAATTGACTAGTAAGGAGTCCTGTTTGTTGCCCTTAAGGTAAAATCTATCCTTGGTGTGCCACAAGGTTTTGAGTGAAACTAACCAGCAGTAAGTTCGAAACTTGTTTAGCCTACTCCAGTCTCTGCTTATTGCCTACAGTAGAAGATTTTTGAAAAGTACTAGCAGCAACCTGGAAGGCATCATCTAGTTGACGAAGTCTGCTCAGCCGTTCTTTCTTAAGAGTGGAAGCTAGTTGAATACATCTACCTCTAACCACTACCTTATGAGATTCCTACAGCTTTAGAACCTTGCTGCGCTATAGGGAGCACGTGGGTGGATCTATGGCAGATACGGGTATCACCCTTGCAGTGATGGCTGCTTGCTGATCTGACCCCTCCTATGGCCCCCACAGAAGGCCGAGATGCATATACGTGCATATCACTTTGTTTTTCTGTGCTGGATCACAACACCTCTTATCCTCTTGAGGAAGCTATTGTAGTGAAATGCTTTGAGGAATGTAAACTGCTACCACATCATCGAGTTACGGAGTAGCAGAACTCATCTATGCTGAAATTGCAAATGTGAGATTGTAAAAAAAATATATGTGGATTCATTCTAAAACTTATATAGTTTATATGGTTTACCTTGGAGGTTTTGTGTGTTCCCCAACATGATAATATTTTAAGTGTTTTATGTAATTTTATTGCAAACAAATAAACTTGATTTTATGTTATGTAATATAGTGACTCATTCTTGTACTGTAAAAAGCCCCATTTATTGCCATAGTTTTCCTTAATGTACAGTTTCTGTTCTAGGGGTGTGGTACCAGAGACCAGGACTTGGCCCATTATCTCTATATACAGCAGTAAGTTCAAATCATGTTTAGCCTGCTGTAGTTTCTGCTTATTGCCTGAAAGGTGCTAGCAGCAACCTGGAAGGTCAATGTTGGCTGAGCCATTCTTAAGAGTGGAGGCTAGTTGAAAACAACTACCTCTGACAACTACCTTATGAGCTTCCCACAGCATTAGATTGGAGATTTCCGAGGTACGGCTAGTAGCTATATAGTCCGAAATCATGCACTGTATAAAGATATGCATGGTCTCATTGGTCAGTAAAGCATCTTTTAGAGTCCATGACCTATTGGCCTTACTAGCTTACTATTACTATAAAGAAAAGAGAGTGAAAGTAACATCACAGTTATCCGTCCAGGAAAATGGGAGGATAGAGGATTCAAGGACATTAGGTAAATGCAAATAATAAAAAAAAAAATATTCCTTAGCTTTTAGATGTTTCTTTGGAGCATATACATGTTCAAATCTTATTTAAAACTGATGATATCTGCCAGCATACTACAGACGGTTAATTATGGTAAACATTAAAGTGTTACTAAAGCTAGCCAAACACTAATATTTTCTTAGTTCAACCTGTGGGCTGAACAAAGAAAATATAACAGATTACTCCATCAATGCTTATGAGCATTGTTTGAGGAATCTCCCACTGTTTGCACTGTGTTCTGACAGAGGCCGGAGGCTGCTGTCAGAATACGCGAATAGAGTCCGCATTGCCTGCTCTCTCTGTTTGTTCAAAAACTTTCCGGCAGGCTCATTTAATCAGCTGATCTAGGGATGCTGGCTGAAAGGGTGGCAACAGCGGCACCCACTGTGCAAATTTCGACCGGTTCATCAAGAACTGACCAAAATGTGCAGTGTATGGCCAGGTTAAACACTCAGCAGTTTGTATCTTAATTCAGTGTCAGCAATCATTGTAGCATGCCCCAATTTTTTGTTAATTATTTGTAAATTCTGCATTGTGGCAAAATACTTACAAACCTCACCTTTTCTCTGCCGCTTGGCTTGGTCCTAGCTGCAGAGTGCAGTTCATTGAACTGCTGAATAGGAGAGGGTATGTATTAGGGACAGACTGGGGGCAGAGGGGCATGTAATGTAAATGGGAACATGTAAAAATATAAAGACGATCTTATCCCAGTTTGGATGCAAAAGCAGAAATACTCTTCAGTCAACTTTATTCACACTTAACAATTGTTAAGTTGCCTTCTACATCAATTTGTCACGTAACAGTGTAATTCTTTTTACATTCAATTTAAAAGAATGTAGACTTCAACTTAATTAAAAAAAAATCTATATTGAAAAAAATGTCCTTCGCAAAGCTATTCCTGAAAAATAAATCTGATAATTATGGATATTTTAATATTTTTGTTATATTTCTTATTTTCCTTTTATAAATATGTGGTCAATGACTAGTATCAGTATCGGGGCCGATACTGGGCATTTTCACGAGTACTTGTGCTCATTAAAATGCCCCAATCTTAAGGACGATACCGGCCCTTTAAATTTTTAAACTGCCTATGCTTGTGGGAACCTCAGGCAGTCTGCTGGGGACCTGACAGTAGCTGTCCTGTCTGGTTCTATATCTCCTCCTCCTTCCCAGCGTAGGCACCGCCATGGATAACCCGACACTGCATGTACAGCCCCAGAGCTGGTGCTGGTTCAATTCTCCACATAGCATTTCAGGCCGGCACCTGCCCGATCAGCATCGGCACTGCCGCAAGGCCCTGCAGAGATCCACATGCCACTCAGGTGAGATCATCACGCAGCCTGGTGAGATGTATTTAGCTCTGGTGATATATATTCTGCTCTGGTGACATGTATTCTGCTCTGGTGACATGTATTCAGTGCTGGTGACATCTCTATTTAGCCCTGGTGACATCTCTATTTAGCCCTAGTGAGAAACTGCCCTAAAATGATTAGTCTGTACAGTTTTAGAAAAAATGTCACATGTCCCTTTAAGAAAAAGTGTTGGTAATTGGTATTGGCGAGTACCTTAGGAAAAATACTTGTATTTGATCTTGAAAAAGTGGACATCCCACTGGTCATAAATAACTTTAATATTATCATGGACATATTTTGATGCCCATCCCAGAATAAAATTTCTAGGGCCTTACTTTTTGAGGTAATTCTTGCAAGCTGTCTTCTTACCAATTCATTCTCCTTTATAGGTTTTCTAGATGAAAAAAAAATTATTTGACTTCTGCAGATAGTCTGAGACAGACTAGTTCAATGTGCAATATGAGTTCTCTTTCCAGAAAAACAGTAAGATATTTCTTGGAAATTCTTGCCAATTTCCTCCTTACTAATCTTGCAACCACGTGATGAAGTGATACTTACATTTCATCATAATAGAAACCTGTACAAAGGAGGCTGCTATTGCTGACCATTCCTGAAAATTCTGGTTTGCTAGCTGTCAAGGCTTCAGTGCTTACATAAATCAACCCCAACATATGAAAATCAAATGTTCTACCTTCACTTTCACTTTTCTGATCTTACTTGTCTGACTTTCAGGCCCTGTTCACACCAGGGTGGTTCGGTCGCGTGGATTTGTCCGCGCTGAACCGCTGACAACAATCCCATACATTCCTATGGGGATCGTTCATGCAACCGCGTGGCTCTGCGCAATCAAAAACCGCCTGCCGCCCAAAATGCTCCCTGAGCTACTTTTTTCGTGCTGATCAGCGTGTTTATAATATACATTTCAATGGAAAAGCGCTGATCAGCACGTTTTTAATTGCGCGATTAAAAAAACCCTTTCAAAAAGCGCGCTGAAATGCTTCTGCCCTGGTGTGAATGGGGCCTCACTTGTGTCAATGACTCAAAAAGTATTGTAAAGGTTTCTTTTTCCAAGAAGTACTGTTTGTGAAATACCCCTTGACCTGATTTATTTAAAGTATGAATCAGTAAGACAAGTTTATGCTGCGGTGCTTGTTGTTAGCGTCGGTTGCATTCAAGGTATGAGGATACAGGGAACAAAAGATGTAACAATGAGGACTGTCTGTACATTCCATCCATATGTAAACACTTCAGACCTGTTCTTTGGGAGATGTGACTTTGTCACAAAGGAGACAAGCTTTGTACAAGTGAAAAGAAATGACATGTCCTTGCAGTAGCAACATCGACCTTAATGTTGATATTAGACCACCTACCTAACTTCAGATTTTGAACTTAAAGTGTATTTCCACTTTAGCAGTCAAATTTGAGAAAACCCCTCTATATGTTCCTTGTGTGTTCCTGTTCACAGCATACTGAAAAATAACTTTTTTTTAAAATTCTTACCTTTTCAATGTTTTGTTACAGCAGGCAAGATGGCTGATTCCAGGCTTTTCTTAGCCCCTCTTCATTAACATACAATGGGCAAGCCAGGTCGAGCCCCTAACCCTTCACAGCGCCTCCTAACATTTCAAAGAAATAGAAGCAAGAAAAAATTTTAACCATTAAAACCCTAACTCAAGTAATAGCACTTTAACCTGCAAGAAGCATTTTTTTTTATAGCTTATGCTATGTGAATGGGAACATGTAACAAATATAAACAAATATAAATAGTGGAAATATGCTTTAAGACTGATTCTCACAAGCTGCGAATATACTCCATATCAGCACTGTTTGCTTACTATTATTGTTGTGGTAAAATAAAGTTAATGTTTACATATAAACCAAACTTTTTTTTAGTTTTGGATAGAGCAGGGATGTGTTAGAACCCCTGTCAGATTTTTTCATTTTGCTGTCTGTGTCACTGTGATGAGAAATCCTGTCACTTCCTGTCTTGGAAACACAACAGAAAGTTAAAGGAAATCATACCAAAGTGACTGTAAAATCACCTTTTAGATAGTTATTACAGTTGTAAGATTTGGCCTCACCTCCTCTGCTGACCACTGTAACAGTTTAGAGTTCCCATCACTTTCTGTTACTATTATGATGGTCACCAGTACATGGGTCTCCCCAGCAGACAGCAATAAAAGTCCGATAGAGGTTCTAACCATTCCACACTCCACATACAAAAAAAACCAATTGCTACACTTTACAAGTTAACAAAATCCCAAAAGCAACCTCCCACCCTGTGTTAGGTACCCTCCGGTATCTGTATTTATCATCAGGCCAACACCTGCCACCAGCCTCCCCTCAGTTCAGCTCATAGTGTTAGTGAAGACATTTGCCAGACTCAAATAGTGTTACATGCAGGGAACTTAGGTGATCTTGTCACTAAACTCCCCAAGAACTATAAGCAGTTTAAGGTAAAGGATGGTATGTGTTTGAAGTCCCACATGTACCTTTATTCAGTGTAGGAGGCATACATGAGGTTATTTTCTTACACCCCATGTAAAGATCAAAAAAGCTCATCAATCCACAGGCAGCATGAAGGAGGAAACACATTTTTTATGCTTCAGTAAATTGATTTTTCTATGTCAAAGTTGTGTAACAATGCAAAAGGTCACTGGCGGAACTACCAGGGTCGCAGAGGTCGCGATTGCGACCGTGCCCTGACGTTCTGCCACTTG
>NW_017306799.1:321394-324927 GCF_000935625.1 Nanorana parkeri | reverse complement strand
GTCCCGCAGAATGTGCGGCAGGCACCGCCGGGCCGCACATTCTGCTGTGTGTGAGCACCCTCTCTTCTTAGCCCCGCCCCCTGGCCGCAGAGATGAGGAAGAGTGCCCTGCAGGAGAAGGTAAGTCTGGAGTGGGGAAGGGGGGGCGCGGGAAAGTGTGTGTGTGGGGGGGATGCTGGTGTAGTGGGATTCTGTAGTGCTGACTTCTATTATAATGTATGCAGGTGGACTTGTAGTCCTGCATAGCTGGTGGTATTCTACATTGCTGTATGATTATACAGCAATGCAGAATAGCTCCAACTATGTAGAACTACAAGTCCCAGCAAAACATTATAGTGGGGGGTGGGATGCTGGTGTATTGGTATTCTGCATACCTGACTTTTATTATAATGTATTGCTATGCAGGTCTTGTAGTCCCGCATAGCTGGTGGTATTCTGCATTGATGTATGATGATTATACAGTAATGCAGAATAGCTCCAACCAGTGGCAGAACTACCAGGGTCGCAGCTGCGACCGGGCCCTGGAGTTCCACCATTTGGAGGGGCCTTAGGACAGGAGGAAGGGGCCCCTGGTAACCGTTGATTACCAGGATATTTAATATCCCAGTAACCGCTAATGTTAGTCCCGGGATCTCTTCCTCCTGTACTGGGCCCTACATGGTTTACGCTGCTCCCCTCACCTTGTTCCGGGCGCAGCGTGAAGTATGATCCAACCGGCGCAGAAACCAATGAGTGGGAAGCGGGGTTATCCCCGCCCCCTCATCACACAGAACGATGCCGAATAGAGAGCTGCTGCGGATACGAAGGGGGAGATATAGGGAGCTGGGACTATGAAGGTGACATGAGGGAGGAGAGTGTGGGGTCCGGGAGCAGAAAGCTGGGGACATGAAGGGGGAGATAATGGGGAGCTGGAGACATGAAAGAGGAGAGTGTTTTCTTTTTGTCTAAAATGTGTTTTGTGTGAGAACTTATGTGTTATCTAGGCACAGTATACTATAAAAAGTAACTCAGCCTACTGGCATCTATAAATAATAAGTGATTTATGATAGCTGCTGGTAAGCTTCCTAATGTTGTACTATGAAAACTCAAGCAGAAAACAACAATTGTTTTCTGTTGGAAGGCATCGGTGGGCTATGATTTATTGGCATATGTAGTGACATAGGTGTACTTACATATGTAATTGTGAAATATTGTAATGAATATTAGATTCTGATTTTCAGCCCTGAGCCTGTTTCACAGGCTTTAATTATCTATTTTGACAAAAAAAACAGGCTTTTGTTAGCAGAGTTCTATAGCTCAAGCTAAATACAATTACACTAACATTGACCCCAAACCAATATAGTTTCCCTTCAAAACAGTAATTGTAGTGTGCTCCTGGATTTCCAATCAATTTGTTTTACATTATGGAAAAATGAGAGAAGCATGAAAACTTCCCCAGCTCCATGACAGCTGTGTGCCAGGTATTGTCTACTGAAAGGTTAAATGTTATATTTTTATGGTCTTAAAGTGACAGTAAACTCAGGAGTTACATTTTAAAAATGCATTAAAGTACCTTAACAATAATGTAACTTATTTGTGTATCACTCAGCTGTAGATCCTCAAATCATCTCTAAATTCATGCTGACACTGTCCTTCCTTCTGGAGGGTGGCTACTTTTGCTCCCCATGGTTCATGTGTGTTGTAAAGTAGCCAACTCTCCAAGCTCACGCCTGTAATTGACTATAACTTCAACACAAATTATTAAACTAAACATGGGATTGTAGTCCATCACGGGAGCGAGCACGGAGCGGTGGCTACTTTACAACACACACAGGTACCATGGGGAACAAAATTAGCCACCCACCAGAGGGAAGGACAGTGTCAGCATCAATTCAGAGATGATTTGAGGATCTACAGCCGAGTGATACACAAATAAGATAAATTTTTGTTAATAGTTAAAGGAGAACTATGTGGTGAGTGAAAATCACTCAGCCTCATACTTCTAGCCGACCTGTGACAATGAAACTGTCACAGGTCGGCTCAATAGATCGGGAAGTGAGCAAACACATACCATCGCTCGCTCACTTCTCGATCATGTACCTGCAAAGAGTCGTGACTGTCACTCACGGCTCCCTGCAGGGATTCCCCCCCTCCCCTGTCCGATCCACCAGCGTTGACTGGTGGAACGGACAGGGGAGGGGGAGGGTACAGCTGGCTCTGCCTCTAGATAGGCAGAGCCAGCTGTCACTCACGCAGCTGGGTGGATCCAGACAGTAATGTCAGGATCCGTCCCGGCTGCGGCGTCTCAGTATACCGCAAGCTGTAGCTCGCGGTATACTGAGTTTTGGGTGACGGGAGGACTCTGGTTTGTGTCCTCCCGTTATCCGCAAGCTGTAGCTGGCGGTATACTGAGTTTTGGGTGACGGGAGGACTCTGGTTTGTGTCCTCCCGTTACCCTTAAGAGAACTATGGGGAAAAGCCCTGACCCCATAGTTCTCCTTTAAGGCACTTCAATACATTTTTAAGATTTAACTCTTGAGTTTAGTGTCACTTTATGCTTGTTTCCAGCCTTCTGTCTGGATTGACTCAGCCATATCATATTCCAGCGAACTCATGTATATTATATAAGGGTCCACTCCTTTGGAATCCAAATATCAAGGCTGTCCAATACAAAACAGGGCCTTTTAACCACTGCAAGACCAGGTGTTTAGACCCCCTTCCTGTCCAGGCCATTTTTCAGTATTCAGCGCTGCGGTACTTTGACTGACGTTTATTCCGTCACGCAACGCTGTACTGAAATTAATTTTATACCATTTTTTGGGGACAGATAGAACTTTCTTTTGGTGGTATTTAATCACCACTGGGTTTTTATTTTTTACTATATTAAGGAAAAATTATTGAAAATTTTGAAAAAATTCTTTTTTCATTATATTAGGAAGCAATGATTATTACCCATATTTTTCATAAAATATAAAAGACGGGGTCACGTCGGGAAAATAGACACCAAACATGTCAAGCTTTAAAATTGCTCGCACCAGCGAAATCGCAAAAAAACTACCATACCCAAAATTGACCATAGGCGACGCTTTAAAAGCTTTTACTGCTCATCAGGTTAGTGTTATCAGTGATTGATGGCCCTAAACTTATTGCTCTCATTCCGGCGTTCGCGACGATATGTAACATGTGCGCCGTAATGGGAGCAATCGTCGTTTTCGCATGTATGCGCACCTAACGCCTGTTTGCATGCGTGTATGTATAGGGGACTTTAAAAAAATGTTTTTTTTAATTCTTTTTTATGTGTAACTTTAATTTTTTTGGGGGGAAACTTACATTTTTTTTCACTTAACTTTATTGCTATCACAAGAAAACCCCCCTATGTGATAGCAAAAGATGTGACAGGTCCTCTTTATGGAGACATCAGGGGTCTCTAAGACCCCTAATGTCACCTAGGTTCCCCCTGAAGAAGCTGATGAAGTAGAGATCTGCTTCATCAGCTTCTCTCCAGCATCTGGAGCTGGAGAGTGACACAAGAATGCGGAAGTGATGTAATATACA